>NC_134500.1:8933315-9149200 GCF_040206685.1 Ascaphus truei
CAAACGTACTTCACATGGGCCTGTGTGCCCTGATCCGTTAAATCCGCTGCCAGTTTCCTGTTTTTGAGAAATATTAACATGAAAATATTTGTCCACGCTCTATAAAAATTGTAATTGACGAAAACTTGCTTCTTGGGTCAGCCATGGACACTGATACATTGTCTTTACATCACGGCCCCAAGTGAAAGCGGAAGATACTGTATATGCTGAATATATTGCGTATGTGCTTTACACAGTTACAATTTGTGGCCTCAATTAATAATAGTTGTTGTCAAGGAGTTTTTCACTAGATGCCCACAGGGCCCCCCCAGTAAGTGGTTGCACGGTCTTCTTTCGGGAGATTGTATTTACCATCCTTGGAATGTCAAAATGGCCATTGGTGAGACAATGCGCCAACAGCGCGGCAAAGCTGTTAGTATGTGCCCAGTGGTTAAAACGCACAAGCTTTCTGTGTCTGAATGATGTTGATACTGTTCATTGGTGACCATTCCTTAACGGTCAGAGCAACTGGTGTCTCCAGAAGGGAAGAGCAAAAGTGGGTCCCTGTGGGAAACATATTATGTACGTTGCACGCAGGGGCGCATTGGATTATCGGCATTCGGGCTTGCCCCGGTGAGCCGGTGCTGCGGGCTGCCCAGAAGAGGCGGTCGGCAGCTGCCCTGCTCCCGATGCAGCAGCAGCCTGGCAGTCACTACAGAACCTCTCCTTCCTCCTGTCGGGGCCGAGAAGTTAAGTCCAATTTCCGCCCGACCGGAGGAGAGAGCTGCGGAGTCCCCGGGCCGGCACAGGAACGCAGCAGCATTGAGATCACCTCACCCCAAGGTAAGATTGTTGGGGAGTGTGTGTATGTGTTGGAGTGAGTGAGTGAGTGAGTGAAAGAGAGTGAGTAAGAGGTTGAGGACTGAGGGGAAGAGAGGAAAGGAAGATCATTGGGTAGTCATGGCGACCCGACGTCAAAGGACGCCACAATGTGTCACGTGATGACGCATTGCCATAGCAACCTGATGTCACATGGCGCTGCGTCGTAGGACAGCCGGTATGAGACACAAATCGCCCTGGCCGATATTTGTCTGCAATCCGCCCCTGACTGCATGGATATCCAAGAATATGGCATCAATATATCTATGAAGTATGAGAAGAAGAAGATTTGGGGGTTGTACATTATACAGTACAGTGCAAAATATTCAGGATCAGGTGGTGGAAGTGTATAGAGATACTTAGCATCACTATGCAGTGCAGCATGTTCAGTGATCCAGCCTGCTATGACACGACTCTTAGTGAGCGCACCTTTAAACACAGCGTGGGAAATATTATCTCCATCCTGCAGCCTTCCCACACTCCCTTTATCTTTGCAGGAAATGAAAGACACTCAGCCTGTGATTCGTTTATCTGCAGCACTTCCTGCCTCGTTCTCATCGTGTCCTGATATTTCTCTGCTGCTTTTCTACAGGAGCCCGCGTCCTGCTTCTCTGGCTGGAGACCGGGGCGGGCACTTATCAATGTCTCCATGCTGGCACCTCTGGCAGGGAACAGGTTAACACGGCAGAGCTTCTTTTTTTAACGAGAGTTTACTGATGTGAATAGAGCAGGAGCGGCCAACTCCAGTCCTCGAGGTCCACCAACAGGCCAGGTTTTCTGGATATCCCTGCTTCAGCACAGGTGGCTCAGTTAGCGGCTCAGTCAACAACTGCACCACCTGTACTGAAGCAGGGATACCCCTAATACCTGCCCTGTTGGTGACCCTTGATGACCGGAGTTGGCCACCCCTGGAATAGAAGTTGGTGTGTCACACAATGAGAACTGCAGCCAAAAATATATCTACACACACACAATATGGGGGGGAGGTGATTCACTAAGGGTCGTTGCAGGGTAATGCACCCGATCTGACGTAACGCCCATTGACTTGAATGGTACTTAACACCGGATTGGGAGGATTACCCTTTATTTTCTGTTTGCATAACTTATTTTTGTAAGATGTTTGGATACGGATACACCCTGGGCTCCGATATAGTACTAGCACCCCCCTTTCTGCTACATTGTAATGTGTCGAATAATAGATTATAGTTCAGAATTTAAGGGTATTGCTTCGTTTTCTTTTACACAAAACCCCATATTAAATAGAGAAAAAAGAGGAGTTATAGGGATATATATATATATACACACGTGTGTGTGTGTGTGTACACACACACACACACACACACACACACACACACACACACACACACACACACACACACACACACACACACACACATATACAGTGTTCGACAAACCTATACATTTGCTCGCCCCGGGCGAGTGGATTTGACATCGTGGCGAGCAACTATTGGCCCAAGCAGCATACGTTTGGTACTAGGTGGCGAGTAGATTTTTGTGTGTGTGGCGAGTAGATTTTTTGGTGATTTGTCAACCACTGTGTGTATATATATATATATATATATATATATATATATATATATATATATATATATATATATATATATATATATACAGTGTTCGACAAACCTATACATTTGCTCGCCCCGGGCGAGTGGATTTAACCCCCGGGCGAGTAAATATTGGCCCAAGCAGCACATGTTTGGTACTAGGTGGCGAGTAGATTTTTTTGTGTGGCGAGTAGATTTTTTGGTGATTTGTCAACCACTGTATATATATATATATATATATACACACACACACACACACACACACACACACACACACACACACAAACATATACACACTCACACACACACACACACACACACACACTTTCTCTGCCTTTTCCCCTGCTTTCTTCATGATTACAGTAGTTATTCCATCTTCTCCTGGAGCGTTTCCAATCTGATGGTTTCTTCGCGCTCTCCGTCTGCTGGATTATGTTCTGTGTTATCTGTGCTCTTGTACAATGTATTGTAGAAGTCCTCAACTCGCTGTATTATAAGTGTTTTTATTCTTGATCCATCGTCCTGTTCGAGTGAGAGGATTTGCTTCCCCCTCCCCCCCCTCAATAATAATTTGACGCTTTGTCTTTTTTAAATGTATATCTTTGATATACTTCAACATATCACAGTTATATTTTCTTACATCCCCAGTTATATGCCTGCGGATCATCTTACAAAGCTCTGTTTATTTCATTTAGGGAAAGGTTGTATAGATCGTAGAGGCCGCTATTCAGGAAAAAAAGGGAAAAACTCATCAGCACGGAAAATGAAAACCAATTTATTGGTCTACATAAAAAGCATGGACAAAACAGTAAGACTCTCCTCCTACGCGTTTCACGCCCCCTATGTGACGAAACAAGGAGTACTCCTTGAGATAGCGTCATATGGGGCGTGAAACGCGTGGGAGGAGAGTCTCTCTGATTGTCCATGTTTTTTATGTAGGCCCCTGTGCTGTGTCTCTTCCTATCTTAGATCCTCCACTGTGTTGTTAAATTACCTCCCCATCCCGCTTATACTCCGACTAATTACTACATATTTTTTATTGACATATTCCATGTGTTTTGTTGCCCTCCTTGAGCATACATTCGGTTTTCTATTTTTTATTTAATTTATGTTCAATTACTTCTTGTTCCTCTAGCATTTGTGCTTCGTCTCATCTGCTATTTTCGGAGCCCGTTTGGTGTTAGTGATTCCTCCAGATTTTTCTGTGCTTTGCGCTTTAATCTTCATAACGTTTTCACAATTGTTTGTCACAGTATCAACATACGTCTCAAGCGAGCTGACATGTTTTTTTTAGCTGTAGTTGGAATTTTCTGCTGTTAATCTTGAGCTACTTGATGTTGAGCGTTTTGGTCTTTCTTTTTAACCAATTCTCTTCACATTAAGGTGTAATTTGCAGTGAGCCAATCAGTAATCACTTCTTGAATCAAAACGGTTAAGGACTGTGCCATCTTCAATCCTGTCTTTCTTGATAGCTGGGATATGGTCCGTTTTCTGCTCGGTTCCGTTGGGTCTACTCCATCGACATTTTCTTCTTGAAGAACGCATTCGTGACGTACAAGTTTTCGCATTCTGCAAATTCTACCGATCTATCTCTATGCCCATTCCCGTTGCCTTAACCAACGGATGCCCCGTCTTTCTGCTGGACCCTAACCTTGCCATTTAACTCTCCCATAAATTATCTTGAGGTGACAATTTCCTTTGCTGTTACGTTGGTTGATTTCATGGTAGAAGACTTCAACTTCATTGTCACTGTGATCTGATGTCGCATAATTTGATACTTCTAACGCTTTGTCAGTTGACTGCTGATTCTGGCTGCTCTTTCTGATAAACTTTCAGAACCACCACGTTGGTTCTCTTATTTTGTTAGTAATTAATCCAACTACCATTAGTCTTCAATTTTCTGCACCTCTGTAATATAGTAGGTATCTCATTTTGAGCTCAATGAGGCCTTCATCTTTTCTTCCAACTTCACTATGGCTAACAAATATCCAATGTAATCATTTTAAGTTGGTCTCCTAGTTCTTGCAGTGCTGCTTCACTGGAGACGGGCCGGCAGTTGCAGGCAGTCAGATTGAGGTTTGAAGGATAGCTGTGGTTTCTTCGCACCTTCTGCCTTCCTGTCTTCTTCCTGAATGCGGCTGAGCCCAGGAACAACCCGACCTCTAGAGATGGTGGATTCATTGGTTTCTTGTATCTTTCATATTTGGAGATTGAGGACTTGCCTACGCCGGCCTCAACTGCATGTGGTCAAGTACATTTCCCCTTTTAGCTGGGTATATTGAACAAGCTTTCCTAGCGTGGTTGAACATGCTATGTATGACAATATCCACTACACATCTTCTTACTCACCTGTTCCCAGTAGAGAAAGAAGTAGTGAAAATCCTTGCAGAGCTCGTTACATGTTGTTTGAGGAACAGGAAATTATTTGTCAAATGTTCTACCAGGATGTTGTACATTAAGAGTTACCTCCCGTTTTCAAGTATGTCCTGGGCACAGAGTTATGACAACACATGGTTGCATTAAATGAACAACGGTTATAAATGATATTTACAGACATGTCATGGACAGTTAGAGAGAATATATGATCGAGGGACCAGGACTGTTCTACGGGATCAAGCACCAGACAGGACACTGAAGTCAAATAAAAGCACTTTTGTTCTGGCAAGAGTCAGCAGATCCAACACAAAATCAGCATACAGTTATACTCACAGTCCCTGGCCCATACCAGGAGAATCCTAAATAGTCTTGGTCCCGGCGCCACCGATATGCCTTCCTCGGTGCAGCTTCCACTCTTGTATGAGCTTAAAAAGCGTAACTATCGCTGGCTGCAATTCCTGGAGTAGCCAGTTTTAATTTCCCGCAGTAACAGCGCACACAGCCTCGCTTTCGGGCCGTTCCGGCACAACCTCTGAGAACTGCACTTAGGCGATCCATACGACAGGGTCAGCAACCACTCCGGTACTGTAATTGGCTGTGAATCCTACAGCTGTCCCGTCTCCAAAGCCAAACATGGAGAACGGGGCTGCGACCAATCACCCCATGGATGCTAGGTGGTGGACCAATCGCAGGACGAGGGCTTGTCTGTGTGGCCAATCAGGACATGTGACGTGACGGAGAGGCCGAGGCAAGGAGGGCGGGAATTACTAACCAGCCAATGGGAACAGTGCCTACCTCGTCCTGTTCCCAATGTCAGCTCGCTACCTCTTGATGAGATCGGCGCCTCTGGCTGGGCAGACCTGTTAATCAGACCAACGGCTCCCAGCCAAGAGGACTAACCACCCACACCCGCTATTGTCCACAACCTCCCCTTATGGGACCCTCTGCACCCGGATCCCTGGGCGTGCAGGCTGAGTATGTGGGTTACAAGTCTAGCACCCACTTTGAGCCATACTTTAAACTTCATAGTAATCTTAGTGTTTCAGATTAGATTACAGCAGTTTAACATTTTACGAAGGAAAAACTCCTATTTCCCGTTTAATGAATACTAACCTCCCACAGTGTAACTTGTTGACATAATACAGCGACGTCAAGTTAGTTGGCATCAGTTGATTTGTCTACATTGTGCTTCTCATATAGTGTTAATTTACATCCCAGACCTACAATAGTGCACATTTTCATGGGGATTGAGCGAGAAATATATACTGTGAGATATGGTGAACACGGTGTACATACACGTTAGACTTCGACCGAGTCACCTGTGCTGAAGCAGGAATATCCTGAAAACCTGACCTGTTGGTAGCCCTTGAGGACTGGCGGTTGGTTCCCCCTGTATTAGAAGGAGAAATAATCCAGGCGCACGGTCTGGGTGAGGGCCCTCGCCTTGACAAAGACTGAGCGTCAGTCGAAACGCTGGTTTCATTGCCGATTAAACGACTTCAAGAAAAGACTGTGTCCCTGGATTATTTCTCCTTCTACGTGATCCACTTGGGATATTTCAGCACTATCCCCCCTATCCGTGAGCACTAGGGGCGCCAGGCGGCTTCTCCAAAAATACTGGACTCAATGGTGAAAGGTGCGTCAGGTCACTATGTCCAGGGAGGAAAATACCGGACACATAACATGTCCAGTATTACAGCACCTCTCATGTTTTACTGGACAGAGTATCCAAATACAGGACAGTCCAGTTCAATACCGGACACCTGGCGACCCTAGTGAGCACTGGCAGTTGATCCCTCTCATGTTATAGACGACATGTGTGCCAGACAGCCTTTATATTGAATTCCCTGTGTATTAGACCCTTGCAGCAACAATGAAATTAACCTCTGAAGTGCCTGTTGTAATGCAGCCTAGTAAGGACAGTGAAGGAGTTAAGGGTCTTCAAATTCTTTAAGAGCAGCCGGGTTTTATTAATCTCCGAGGGCTGGGTGCCCAGTTACTGAGTTTGGGGCCCCGCTCCGTCACTGCGCTGACGCCATTTTATCTGTGTTGACTCTGCTAAGACTTACAAGCCTCGTCCTTGAAGGGTGTCATGCCATGACAAGAGCAGGTAGGGGGCGAGGTCTGAGAAGTGGGCGAGGCAGGAGGTCTTATTTTGCTGGATGTGCAACGGTGAGTCTCGAGAGACGGCAATCCTCTGTGTGTGTGAACTCCATGGGACCGACAACACTCACACAGCCGGTCTTATCTGTGCTCACCAAGTATACACAATGATACATGACTCACGCATCCGTCACAACTCTGTGACAGGGCAGCACTGAGTCACCTTTCCAGTGATGGACCAAACCGTGACCCCCCCGTGCCCCCCCCCCCGTAAGAGAAACATTGTAGTCCATGTCACACTTTGTTCTCACCTTTTGCTGCACTCACGATATACCCGTTTGTATTTGATACATTTTTGAGTGTGTAAATCGCAGATATACTGTAGGTATTGTACACAATATTAAACACAATATTTTTTTGACAACAATGCGACCGCTTGACAAGTATTTCATGGCGTCTTATTCTGTAAAAGTGCCGAGTTTTCATTTTTTTATGTTTTCCACATTTATTAGATGTTTATTTTCTCTCATATGCTGCACATACCAATTCCATGCTTTTAAGAAGAAATGTACAAACGTAAAATCAGCTGAATACAGTATTTAGAAGACAGCTTTTATTTCCTATGTTGTTTTTCTGTTAATCTCGCCATTAAATTGGTGTCACTTTTTCCTGTGGCTAAAATTTCTAAGTCTGTGCGAGACTGTGTGCGGGGGGGTGAGACTGTGTGCGGGGGGGGGTGTGAGACTGTGTGCGGGGGTGCGAGACTGTGTGCGGGGGTGTGAGACTGTGTGCCGGGGGTGTGTGACTGTGTGCCGGGGGGTGACTGTGTGCGGGGGGGTGACTGTGTGCGGGGGTGTGAGACTGTGTGCGGGGGGTGCGAGACTGTGTGTGCGGGGGGTGTGAGACTGTCTGCGGGGGGGTGTGAGACTGTGTGCGGGGGTGTGTGAGAAAGTGTGCGGAGGGGTGTGTGAGATTGTGTGCGGGGGGGTGTGAGACTGTGTGCGGGGGGTGTGAGACTGTGCGGGGGAGGGGGAGAGACTGTGTGCGGGGGTATGTGAGACTGTGTGCGTGGGGGGTGTGAGACTGTGTGCGGGGGTGTGAGACTGTGTGCGGGGGTGTGAGACTGTGTGCGGGGGTGTGAGACTGTGTGCGGGGGTGTGTGAGACTGTGCAGGGGTGTGTGAGACTGTGTGCGGGGGTGTGAGACTGTGTGCGGGGGGTGTGAGACTGTGTGCGGGGGGGTGAGACTGTGTGCGGGGGTGTGTGAGACTGTGTGCGGGGGTGTGTGAGACTGTGTGCGGGGGTGTGTGAGACTGTGTGCGGGGGTGTGAGAGACTGTGTGCGGGGGGGTGTGAGACTGTGTGCGGGGGTGTGTGAGACTGTGTGCGGGGGGGTGAGACTGTGTGCGGGGGTGTGTGAGACTGTGTGCAGGGGTGTGTGAGACTGTGTGCGGGGGTGTGAGACTGTGTGCGGGGGGGGGTGAGACTGTGTGCGGGGGGTGTGAGACTGTGTGCGGGGGTGTGAGACTGTGTGCGGGGGGTGTGAGACTGTGTGCGGGGGTGTGAGACTGTGTGCGGGGGGGTGTGAGACTGTGTGCGGGGGGGTGAGACTGTGTGCGGGGGGGTGTGAGACTGTGTGCGGGGGTGTGTGAGACTGTGTGCGGGGGGGTGTGAGACTGTGTGCGGGGGTGTGTGAGACTGTGTGCGGGGGGGTGTGAGACTGTGTGCGGGGGGGTGTGAGAGACTGTGTGCGGGGGGGTGTGAGACTGTGTGCGGGGGGTGTGAGACTGTGTGCGGGGGGGTGAGACTGTGTGCGGGGGTGTGTGAGACTGTGTGCGGGGGTGTGTGAGACTGTGTGCGGGGGGGTGTGAGAGACTGTGTGCGGGGGGGTGTGAGACTGTGTGCGGGGGGTGTGAGACTGTGTGCGGGGGGGTGAGACCGTGTGCGGGGGTGTGTGAGACTGTGTGCGGGGGTATGTGAGACTGTGTGCGGGGGTGTGTGAGACGGTGTGCGGGGGGGTGTGAGACTGTGTGCGGGGGTATGTGAGACTGTGTGCGGGGGTATGTGAGACTGTGTGCGTGGGGGGTGTGAGACTGTGTGCGGGGGTGTGAGACTGTGTGCGGGGGTGTGAGACTGTGTGCGGGGGTGTGAGACTGTGTGCGGGGGTGTGTGAGACTGTGCAGGGGTGTGTGAGACTGTGTGCGGGGGTGTGAGACTGTGTGCGGGGGTGTGAGACTGTGTGCGGGGGGGGTGTGAGACTGTGTGCGGGGGGGTGTGAGACTGTGTGCGGGGGGGGTGTGAGACTGTGTGCGGGGGGGTGTGAGACTGTGTGCGGGGGTGTGTGAGACTGTGTGCGGGGGGGTGTGAGACTGTGTGCGGGGGTGTGTGAGACTGTGTGCGGGGGTGTGTGAGACTGTGTGCGGGGGTGTGAGACTGTGTGTGCGGGGGTGTGTGAGACTGTGTGCGGGGGTGTGAGACTGTGTGCGGGGGGGTGTGAGACAGTGTGCGGGGGTGTGTGAGACTGTGTGCGGGGGTGTGTGAGACTGTGTGCGGGGGTGTGTGAGACTGTGTGCGGGGGGTGTGAGACTGTGTGCGGGGGTGTGTGAGACTGTGTGCGGGGGTGTGTGAGACTGTGTGCGGGGGTGTGTGAGACTGTGCGCGGGGGGTGAGACTGTGTGCGGGGTGTGAGACTGTGTGCGGGGGTGTGAGACTGTGTGCGGGGTGTGAGACTGTGTGCGGGGGTGTGTGAGACTGTGCGCGGGGTGTGAGACTGTGTGCGGGGGTGTGAGACTGTGCGCGGGGTGTGAGACTGTGTGCGGGGGTGTGTGAGACTGTGCGCGGGGGGTGAGACTGTGTGCGGGGGTGTGAGACTGTGTGCGGGGGTGTGATACTGTGTGCGGGGGGGTGTGACTGTGTGAGGGGGGGTGTGAGACTGTGCGCGGGGGTGTGTGATACTGTGTGCGGGGGGTGTGTGAGACTGTGCAGGGGTGTGTGAGACTGTGTGCGGGGGGGTGTGAGACTGTGTGCGGGGGGGGTGAGACTGTGTGCGGGGGGGGTGAGACTGTGTGCGGGGGTGTGTGAGACTGTGTGCGGGGGTGTGAGACTGTGTGCGGGAGTGTGTGAGACTGTGTGCGGGGGGGTGTGAGACTGTGCGGGGGGGGTGAGACTGTGTGCGGGGGGGGTGAGACTGTGTGCGGGGGGGTGTGAGACTGTGTGCGGGGGGGTGTGAGACTGTGTGCGGGGGGGTGTGAGACTGTGTGCGGGGGGGTGTGAGACTGTGTGCGGGGGTGTGAGACTGTGTGCGGGGGGGTGTGAGACTGTGCGGGGGGGGTGAGACTGTGTGCGGGGGGGTGTGAGACTGTGCGGGGGTGTGTGAGACTGTGTGCGGGGGGGTGAGACTGTGTGCGGGGGTGTGAGACTGTGTGCGGGGGGGAGGGGGAGAGACTGTGTGCGGGGGTGTGTGAGACTGTGTGCGGGGGTGTGTGAGACTGTGTGCGGGGGTGTGAGACTGTGTGCGGGGGGGTGTGAGACTGTGTGCGGGGGGGTGTGAGACTGTGTGCGGGGGGGTGTGAGACTGTGTGCGGGGGTGTGTGAGACTGTGTGCGGGGGTGTGAGACTGTGTGCGGGGGGGTGTGAGACTGTGTGCGGGGGGGTGTGAGACTGTGTGCGGGGGGGTGAGACTGTGTGCGGGGGGGGTGTGAGACTGTGTGCGGGGGTGTGAGAGACTGTGTGCGGGGGTGTGTGAGACTGTGTGCGGGGGTGTGTGAGACTGTGTGAGGGGGTGTGTGAGACTGTGTGCGGGGGGGTGTGAGACTGTGTGCGGGGGGGTGTGAGACTGTGTGCGGGGGGGAGGGGGAGAGACTGTGTGCGGGGGGGTGTGAGACTGTGTGCGGGGGTATGAGACTGTGTGCGGGGGTGTGTGAGACTGTGTGCGGGGGTGTGAGACTGTGTGCGGGGGTGTGAGACTGTGTGCGGGGGTGTGTGAGACTGTGTGCGGGGGTGTGTGAGACTGTGTGCGGGGGTGTGTGAGACTGTGTGCGGGGGTGTGTGAGACTGTGTGCGGGGGTGTGTGAGACTGTGTGCGGGGGTGTGTGAGACTGTGTGCGGGGGTGTGAGACTGTGTGCGGGGGTGTGTGAGACTGTGTGCGGGGGTGTGTGAGACTGTGTGCGGGGGTGTGTGAGACTGTGTGCGGGGGGGTGAGACTGTGTGCGGGGGGGTGTGAGACTGTGTGCGGGGGTGTGTGAGACTGTGTGCGGGGGTGCGTGAGACTGTGTGCGGGGGTGTGAGACTGTGTGCGGGGGTGTGTGAGACTGTGTGCGGGGGTATGAGACTGTGTGTGGGGGTGTGTGAGACTGTGTGTGGGGGTGTGTGAGACTGTGTGCGGGGGTGTGAGACTGTGTGTGGGGGTGTGTGAGACTGTGTGTGGGGGTGTGTGAGACTGTGTGCGGGGGTGTGAGACTGTGTGCGGGGGGGGTGTGAGACTGTGTGCGGGAGTGTGTGAGACTGTGTGCGGGGGTGTGAGACTGTGTGCGGGGGGGTATGAGACTGTGTGCGGGGGTGTGTGAGACTGTGTGCGGGGGTGTGTGAGACTGTGTGCGGGGGGGTGAGACTGTGTGCGGGGGGGTGTGAGACTGTGTGCGGGGGTGTGAGACTGTGTGCGGGGGGGGTGTGAGACTGTGTGCGGGGGGGTGAGACTGTGTGCGGGGGTGTGAGACTGTGTGCGGGGGGGTATGAGACTGTGTGCGGGGGGGGGTGAGACTGTGTGCGGGGGTGTGTGAGACTGTGTGCGGGGGGGTGTGAGACTGTGTGCGGGGGTGTGAGACTGTGTGCGGGGGGGCGTGAGACTGTGCGGTGGTGTGAGACTGTGTGCGGGGGGGTGTGAGACTGTGTGCGGGGGGGCGTGAAACTGTGCGGTGGTGTGAGACTGTGTGCGGGGGGGTGTGAGACTGTGTGCGGGGGTGTGTGAGACTGTGTGCGGGGGTGTGTGAGACTGTGTGCGGGGGGGTGTGAGACTGTGCGGTGGTGTGAGACTGTGTGCGGGGGTGTGAGACTGTGTGCGGGGGTGTGTGAGACTCTGTGCGGGGGTGTGTGAGACTGTGTGCGGGGGTGTGAGACTGTGTGCGGGGGTGTGTGAGACTGTGCGCGGGGTGTGAGACTGTGTGCGGGGGTGTGAGACTGTGTGCGGGGTGTGAGACTGTGTGCGGGGGTGTGTGAGACTGTGCGTGGGGGGTGAGACTGTGTGCGGGGGTGTGAGACTGTGTGCGGGGGTGTGTGAGACTCTGTGCGGGGGGGTGTGAGACTGTGTGCGGGGGTGTGAGACTGTGTGCGGGGGGGCGTGAGACTGTGCGGTGGTGTGAGACTGTGTGCGGGGGTGTGAGACTGTGTGCGGGGGTGTGAGACTGTGTGCGGGGGGTGTGAGACTGTGTGCGGGGGGGTGAGACTGTGTGCGGGGGTGTGTGAGACTGTGTGCGGGGGGGTGAGACTGTGTGCGGGGGTGTGAGACTGTGTGCGGGGGTGTGTGAGACTGTGTGCGGGGGTGTGTGAGACTGTGCGGGGGTGTGTGAGACTGTGTGCGGGGGTGTGTGAGACTGTGCGGGGGGGTGTGAGACTGTGTGCGGGGGTGTGTGAGACTGTGTGCGGGGGGTGTGAGACTGTGTGCGGGGGGGTGAGACTGTGTGCGGGGGTGTGTGAGACTGTGTGCGGGGGTGTGAGACTGTGTGCGGGGGGGCGTGAGACTGTGCGGTGGTGTGAGACTGTGTGCGGGGGGGTGTGAGACTGTGTGCGGGGGGGTGTGAGACTGTGTGCAGGGGTTGTGTGAGACTGTGTGCGGGGGGGTGATACTGTGTGCGGGGGTGTGAGACTGTGCGGGGGTGTGAGACTGTGTGCGGGGGTGTGAGACTGTGTGCGGGGGTGTGAGACTGTGTGCGGGGGTGTGTGAGACTGTGTGCGGGGGTGTGTGAGACTGTGTGCGGGGGTGTGTGAGACTGTGTGCGGGGGTGTGAGACTGTGTGCGGGGGTGTGTGAGACTGTGTGCGGGGGTGTGATACTGTGTGCGGGGGGGAGGGGGAGAGACTGTGTGCGGGGGTGTGAGACTGTGTGCGGGGGTGTAAGACTGTGTGCGGGGGTGTGTGAGACTGTGTGCGGGGGGGTGTGAGACTGTGTGCGGGGGGGAGGGGGAGAGACTGTGTGCGGGGGTGTGAGACTGTGTGCGGGGGTGTGTGAGACTGTGTGCGGGGTGTGAGACTGTGTGCGGGGGTGTGAGACTGTGTGCGGGGGTGTGAGACTGTGTGCGGGGGTGTGTGAGACTGTGTGCGGGGGTGTGAGACTGTGCGGGGGGGTGAGACTGTGTGCGGGGGTGTAAGACTGTGTGCGGGGGTGTGAGACTGTGTGCGGGGGGGTGTGAGACTGTGTGCGGGGGGGAGGGGGAGAGACTGTGTGCGGGGGTGTGAGACTGTGTGCGGGGGTGTGAGACTGTGTGCGGGGGTGTGTGAGACTGTGTGCGGGGGTGTGTGAGACTGTGTGCGGGGGTGTGTGAGACTGTGTGCGGGGGTGTGTGAGACTGTGTGCGGGGGTGTGTGAGACTGTGTGCGGGGGTGTGTGAGACTGTGTGCGGGGGTGTGTGAGACTGTGTGCGGGGGGGTGAGACTGTGTGCGGGGGGGTGTGAGACTGTGTGCGGGGGTGTGTGAGACTGTGTGCGGGGGTGTGTGAGACTGTGTGCGGGGGTGTGAGACTGTGTGCGGGGGTGTGTGAGACTGTGTGCGGGGGTATGAGACTGTGTGTGGGGGTGTGTGAGACTGTGTGTGGGGGTGTGTGAGACTGTGTGCGGGGGTGTGAGACTGTGTGTGGGGGTGTGTGAGACTGTGTGCGGGGGTGTGAGACTGTGTGCGGGGGGGGTGTGAGACTGTGTGCGGGAGTGTGTGAGACTGTGTGCGGGGGTGCGAGACTGTGTGCGGGGGGGTATGAGACTGTGTGCGGGGGTGTGTGAGACTGTGTGCGGGGGGGTGAGACTGTGTGCGGGGGGGTGTGAGACTGTGTGCGGGGGGGTGAGACTGTGTGCGGGGGTGTGTGAGACTGTGTGCGGGGGGGTGAGACTGTGTGCGGGGGTGTGAGACTGTGTGCGGGGGGGTATGAGACTGTGTGCGGGGGGGGGTGAGACTGTGTGCGGGGGTGTGTGAGACTGTGTGCGGGGGGGTGTGAGACTGTGGTGCGGGGGTGTGAGACTGTGTGCGGGGGGGCGTGAGACTGTGCGGTGGTGTGAGACTGTGTGCGGGGGGGTGTGAGACTGTGTGCGGGGGGGCGTGAGACTGTGCGGTGGTGTGAGACTGTGTGCGGGGGGGTGTGAGACTGTGTGCGGGGGTGTGTGAGACTGTGTGCGGGGGTGTGAGACTGTGCGGTGGTGTGAGACTGTGTGCGGGGGGGTGTGAGACTGTGTGCGGGGGTGTGAGACTGTGTGCGGGGGTGTGTGAGACTGTGTGCGGGGGTGTGTGAGACTGTGCGGTGGTGTGAGACTGTGTGCGGGGGTGTGAGACTGTGTGCGGGGGTGTGTGAGACTCTGTGCGGGGGTGTGTGAGACTGTGTGCGGGGGTGTGTGAGACTGTGTGCGGGGGTGTGTGAGACTGTGTGCGGGGGTGTGAGACTGTGTGCGGGGGGGCGTGAGACTGTGCGGTGGTGTGAGACTGTGTGCGGGGGTGTGTGAGACTGTGTGCGGGGGTGTGAGACTGTGTGCGGGGGTGTGAGACTGTGTGCGGGGGTGTGTGAGACTGTGTGCGGGGGTGTGTGAGACTGTGCGGGGGTGTGTGAGACTGTGTGCGGGGGTGTGTGAGACTGTGCGGGGGTGTGTGAGACTGTGTGCGGGGGTGTGTGAGACTGTGTGCGGGGGGTGTGAGACTGTGTGCGGGGGGGTGAGACTGTGTGCGGGGGTGTGTGAGACTGTGTGCGGGGGTGTGAGACTGTGTGCGGGGGGGCGTGAGACTGTGCGGTGGTGTGAGACTGTTTGCGGGGGGGTGTGAGACTGTGTGCGGGGGTGTGTGAGACTGTGTGCGGGGGTGTAAGACTGTGTGAGGGGGGGTGTGAGACTGTGTGCAGGGGTTGTGTGAGACTGTGTGCGGGGGTGTGAGACTGTGCGGGGGGGTGAGACTGTGTGCGGGGGTGTGATACTGTGTGCGGGGGTGTGTGAGACTGTGTGCGGGGGTGTGAGACTGTGTGCGGGGGGTGTGAGACTGTGTGCGGGGGTGTGATACTGTGTGCGGGGGGGTGTGAGACTGTGTGCGGGGGGGTGTGAGACTGTGTGCGGGGGGGTGTGAGACTGTGTGCGGGGTGTGAGACTGTGTGCGGGGGGGTGTGAGACTGTGCGGGGGGGTGAGACTGTGTGCGGGGGTGTGAGACTGTGTGCGGGGGTGTGTGAGACTGTGTGCGGGGGGGTGTGAGACTGTGTGCGGGGGGGTGAGACTGTGTGCGGGGGTGTAAGACTGTGTGCGGGGGTGTGTGAGACTGTGTGCGGGGGGGTGTGAGACTGTGTGCGGGGGGGAGGGGGAGAGACTGTGTGCGGGGGTGTGAGACTGTGTGCGGGGGTGTGTGAGACTGTGTGCGGGGTGTGAGACTGTGTGCGGGGGTGTGAGACTGTGTGCGGGGGTGTGAGACTGTGTGCGGGGGTGTGTGAGACTGTGTGCGGGGGTGTGAGACTGTGCGGGGGGGTGAGACTGTGTGCGGGGGTGTAAGACTGTGTGCGGGGGTGTGTAAGACTGTGTGCGGGGGTGTGTGAGACTGTGTGCGGGGGTGTGAGACTGTGTGCGGGGGTGTGAGACTGTGTGCGGGGGGTGCGTGAGACTGTGCGCGGGGGGGTGTGAGACTGTGCGGGGGGTGTGAGACTGTGTGCGGGGGTGTGTGAGACTGTGTGCGGGGGGTGTGAGACTGTGTGCGGGGGGGTGAGACTGTGTGCGGGGGGTGTGAGACTGTGTGCGGGGGGGTGTGAGACTGTGTGCGGGGGGGAGGGTGTGAGACTGTGTGCGGGGGGGTGTGAGACTGTGTGCGGGGGGGTGTGAGACTGTGTGCGGGGGGGAGGGGGAGAGACTGTGTGCGGGGGGGTATGAGGCTGTGTGCGGGGGTGTGTGAGACTGTGTGCGGGGGTGTAAGACTGTGTGAGGGGGGGTGTGAGACTGTGTGCGGGGGGGTGTGAGACTGTGTGCGGGGGTGTGAGACTGTGTGCGGGGGTGTGTGATACTGTGTGCGGGGTGTGAGACTGTGTGCGGGGGTGTGTGAGACTGTGTGCGGGGGTGTGTGATACTGTGTGCGGGGGTGTGTGAGACTGTGTGCGGGGGTGTGAGACTGTGTGCGGGGGTGTGAGACTGTGTGCGGGGGTGTGAGACTGTGTGCGGGGGTGTGTGAGACTGTGTGCGGGGGGGTGAGACTGTGTGCGGGGGTGTGAGACTGTGTGCGGGGGGGTGAGACTGTGTGCGGGGGGGTGAGACTGTGTGCGGGGTGTGAGACTGTGTGCGGGGGTGTGTGAGACTGTGTGCGGGGGGGGGTGAGACTGTGTGCGGGGGGGGTGAGACTGTGTGCGGGGGTGTGAGACTGTGTGCGGGGGGGTGAGACTGTGTGCGGGGGTGTGTGAGACTGTGTGCGGGGGTGTGTGAGACTGTGTGCGGGGGTGTGTGAGACTGTGTGCGGGGGTGTGAGACTGTGTGCGGGGGTGTGAGACTGTGTGCGGGGGGGGTGAGACTGTGTGCGGGGGTGTGAGACTGTGTGCGGGGGTGTGAGACTGTGTGCGGGGGTGTGAGACTGTGTGCGGGGGTGTGAGACTGTGTGCGGGGGGGGTGAGACTGTGTGCGGGGGGGGTGAGACTGTGTGCGGGGGGGTGATACTGTGTGCGGGGTGTGAGACTGTGTGCGGGGGTGTGTGAGACTGTGTGCGGGGGTGTGAGACTGTGTGCGGGGGTGTGAGACTGTGTGCGGGGGGGGTGAGACTGTGTGCGGGGGTGTGAGACTGTGTGCGGGGGTGTGAGACTGTGTGCGGGGGTGTGAGACTGTGTGCGGGGGTGTGAGACTGTGTGCGGGGGGGAGGGTGTGAGACTGTGTGCGGGGGGGTGAGACTGTGTGCGGGGGGGTGAGACTGTGTGCGGGGGGGGGTGAGACTGTGTGCGGGGGGGGTGTGAGACTGTGTGCGGGGGTGTGAGACTGTGTGCGGGGGGGTGAGACTGTGTGCAGGGGGGGTGAGACTGTGTGCAGGGGGGTGTGAGACTGTGTGCGGGGGGGTGAGACTGTGTGCAGGGGGGGTGTGAGAGACTGTGTGCGGGGGGGTGAGACTGTGTGCAGGGGGGGGTGAGACTGTGTGCGGGGGGGTGTGAGACTGTGTGCGGGGGGGTGAGTGTGTGCGGGGGGTGAGACTGTGTGCGAGGGGGTGAGACTGTGTGCGGGGGGGTGAGACTGTGTGCGGGGGGGTGAGACTGTGTGCAGGGGGGGGGTGAGACTGTTGCTTTGAAATATGTTACGTCTTTTGTGAAAAGACTATTGCTAAACTTTTGTATTTTCTGTAACATTAATAGAGGTATCGCCCAATGCTGAATTATTCATTAATTTTGCACTATTGTAACTGAAGCAGCACAACTACCTCTACTTAGTTCAGATAAGATTAGAAATCACGGAGACTCAGAGAAAGTATAAACGCGTTAATTTTTCAGAGGCAACAAAGAACAGTTTTACTGCAAGGGTAAAAAAAAATATTAACAATGAACTCAATAACATGGACCAGTTATTTAAAAAAAATAACTTTGTTTTCTGCTCAGTGTCCCTTTAAGTGGGATCAACATTTTCAAAAGCAATACACTAAAATCACATCCTGATTTGTTCTTGTCTGATGCACCTTGGGGTGACACAGAAATCAGGTTACCAAACGCACACACGGCGTGACTCATTCACTGTGATCACCCTCAGCCTCCCAGGCAGAACCCTGAAGAACATGACTTATCAAACCGGTTTAACTCTAAGAAACCAGAATAACAGTGTTTGTAGCGGTTAGAACGGACTGCAGAAACCGTTATGAAAAAAAGAGTGTTGGGGTCATATGGGCGCGGTATATACACGGTATGGGCGCGGTATATACACGGTATATACGGCCCACCAGTGACATGCACTATAAATAAGCAGAAACTCTATAAACAGCACAAAAGTGATAACACTTTCAGCTGTTAAATCAGGGTGTGTCCCAGGCAAATAAAGTGAGTTGGCCGTGTCTGTCTCTCCCCTCCCCCATCTGACAGTGTACACAGTGCTGTACAGAGAATTGTGCAGCACAATGCGTGCCTGCCTGCAGAGCTTACCATCTGTACCTGAGGCACAGGCAGATAAAGTGACTCGTCAAACATCACAGGCAGCCGACACTGAGTCACATCAGGTTCACCTGCTGCTTTTGGAACAGTGCAGCTGCAGGGAGCACTGTATCCCTGCCCCGAGGAACTTACAATCTAAACGTCGGAGCCTGAGCACAATAAGGTTATTATGCGCTTACTTGTTTACTGTCACAATAAGATTTACTCACATCTATGTCATGCGATGCTCTGCAGTGATACTATAATAGTATCTTAATAATATATAACCTATCCTTTCACTGCCAGAGTGGCAAGCGGCACAATACAGAGCAATACAATAACATGCAGAGTGATATATTCATACGCAGAGTGATATATTCATACGCAGAGTGATATATTCATACGCAGAGTGATATATTCATACGCAGAGTGATATATTCATACGCAGAGTGATATATTCATACGCAGAGCAAAACAATAATATGCAGAGCAATATATTCATATGCAGAGGAAAATAACATGCAGGGCGATATTCTCATGCAGAGCAAAAGAATAACATGCAGAGCGATATTCACACGCAGAGCGATTATATTAAGAAATAAGTTCCCCCAACATACATTTCCCCCCTTCCCATTTGCTTGTTACATGTGTAGGAAGCAGGGGGTCTCTGCAGTTGAACTGCTTTAATTTCAGCTCCGGGGACCCTCTGCTTTTGGGGATACTTACCAGGGAAAATGCAGGCCGGTTTTAAATCCCCTGCGTCACGCGGGGCTGAGCGGAAGCCATGACATCAACCGTTGCGTCTTCCTATTGGCTGGCCAGACGCTTGGGATTTAAATCTCCATGAAATCATGGCATGCAGAGATCTAATACCATGCAGAGTAATATAATAACATTCAGAGTGTTATAACACACAGTTATATAACACGCAGAGCGATACAATAACATACAATGCGATGTAAACACAGAACGATAACAACATGCAGAAATATAACATGCAATGTAACAGTGATAACGACACGCAGAGCGATATAACGCGCAGAGTAATGTATACAGAGTAATATAACGACACGCAGAGCGATATAACACGCAGAGTAATGTATACAGAGTAATATAACGACACGCAGAACGATATAACACGCAGAGTAATGTATTCAGAGTAATATAACGACACGCAGAGCAATATAACGACACGCAGAGTAATATAACGACACGCAGGGAGGGGGCAGGGGATATGGGACAGGGGCGGGGCAGGGGGGAGGGGGCAGGGGATATGGGACAGGGGCGGGGCAGGGGGGAGGGGGCAGGGGATATGGGACAGGGGCGGGGCAGGGGATATGGGGCAGGGGATGGGATGGGGGGAATATGGGGCAGGGGATGGGATGGGGGGGATATGGGGCAGGGGATGGGATGGGGGGGGATATGGGGCAGGGGATGGGATGGGGGGGGATATGGGGCAGGGGATGGGATGGGGGGGGATATGGGGCAGGGGATGGGATGGGGGGGATATGGGGCAGGGGATGGGATGGGGGGATATGGGGCAGGAGATGGGATGGGGGGGATATGGGGCAGGGGATGGGGGGGGATATGGGGCAGGAGATGGGATATGGGGCAGGGGATGGGGGGATATGGGGCAGGGGATGGGGGGGGATATGGGGCAGGGGATGGGGGGGGATATGGGGCAGGGGATGGGGGGGGATATGGGGCAGGGGATGGGGGGGGATATGGGGCAGGGGATGGGGGGGGATATGGGGCAGGAGATGGGATGGGGGGGATATGGGGCAGGGGATGGGGGGGATATGGGGCAGGGGATGGGGGGGGATATGGGGCAGGAGATGGGATGGGGGGGATATGGGGCAGGGGATGGGATGGGGGGGGATATGGGGCAGGGGATGGGATTGGGGATATGGGGCAGGGGATGGGATTGGGGATATGGGGCAGGGGATGGGATGGGGGGATATGGGGCAGGGGATGGGATGGGGGGATATGGGGCAGGGGATGGGATGGGGGGATATGGGGCAGGGGATGGGGGGGATATGGGGCAGGGGATGGGGGGGATATGGGGCAGGGGATGGGGGGGATATGGGGCAGGGGATGGGGGGGATATGGGGCAGGGGATGGGGGGGATATGGGGCAGGGGATGGATGGGATATGGGGCAGGGGATGGGGGGATATGGGGCAGGGGATGGGGGGGATATGGGGCAGGGGATGGGGGGGATATGGGGCAGGGGATGGGGGGGATATGGGGCAGGGGATGGGATGGGGGGGATATGGGGCAGGGGATGGGATGGGGGGGATATGGGGCAGGGGATGGGATGGGGGGGATATGGGGCAGGGGATGGAATGGGGGATATGGGGCAGGGGATGGGATTGGGGATGGGATGGGGGGTGATATGGGGCAGGGGATGGGATGGGGGGGATATGGGGCAGGGGATGGGATGGGGGGTGATATGGGGCAGGGGGTGGGATGGGGGGTGATATGGGGCAGGGGATGGGATGGGGGGATATGGGGCAGGGGGGGGATATGGGGCAGGGGATGGGGGGATATGGGGCAGGGGATGGGATGGGGGATATGGGGCAGGGGATGGGATTGGGGATGGGATGGGGGGTGATATGGGGCAGGGGATGGGATGGGGGGGATATGGGGCAGGGGATGGGATGGGGGGTGATATGGGGCAGGGGATGGGATGGGGGGTGATATGGGGCAGGGGATGGGATGGGGGGATATGGGGCAGGGGGGGGATATGGGGCAGGGGGGGGATATGGGGCAGGGGATGGGGGGATATGGGGCAGGGGATGGGGGGATATGGGGCAGGGGATGGAGGGATATGGGGCAGGGGGGGGGATATGGGGCGGGGGATATGGGGCAGGGGGGGGGATATGGGGCAGGGGATGGGGGCGTGATATGGGACGGGATGGGGGGGGATATGGGACAGGGGATGGGGGGGGATATGGGACAGGGGATGGGATGGGGGGATATGGGACAGGGGAAGGATATGGGACAGGGGATATGGGACAGGGGATATAGGTTATGGGACTGGGGATATGGGACAGGGGATATAGGACAGGGGATATAGGACATGGGACAGGGAAGAGGGATATGGGACAGGGAAGAGGGATATGGGACAGGGAAGAGGGATATGGGACAGGGAAGAGGGATATGGGACAGGGAAGAGGGATATGGGACAGGGAAGAGAGATATGGGACAGGGGATGGGAGGGAGATGGGACAGGGGATGGGAGGGAGATGGGACAGAGGAGGGGTATGGGACAGGGGATATAGGATATGGGACAGGGGATATGGGACAGGGAAGGGGGATATGGGACAGGGAAGGGGGCTATGGGACAGGGGATATGGGACAGGGAAGGGGGATATGGGACGGGGCGTATGGGGCAGGGGATGGGATGGGTGGATATGGGACATGGGAGGGGTATGGGATATGGGACAGGGGACGAATATGGGACAGGGGATATAGGACAGGGAAGGGGGATATGGGACAGGGGATATAGGATATGGGACATGGGATGGGGGGATATGGGACAGGGGAGGGATATGGGACAGGGGAGGGATATGGGACAGGGGAGGGATATGGGACAGGGGAGGGATATGGGACGGGATGGGGGGGATATGGGGCAGGGGATGGGATGGGGGAGATATGGGGCAGGGGATGGGATGGGGGGGATATGGGGCAGGGGATGGGATGGGGGGATATGGGCAGGGGATGGGATGGGGGGGATATGGGACAGGGGATGGGGGCGTGATATGGGACAGGGGATGGGGGCGTGATATGGGACAGGGGATGGGGGGGATATGGGACAGGGGATGGGATGGGGGGATATGGGACAGGGGAGGGGATATAGGATATGGGACAGGGGATATAGGACAGGAAGGGGGATATGGGACAGGGGATATAGGATATGGGACAGGGAAGAGGGATATGGGACAGAGGATGGGGGGGATATGGGACAGAGGAGGGGTATGGGACAGGGGATATAGGATATGGGACAGGGAAGGGGGATATGGGACAGGGGGCGTATGGGGCAGGGGATGGGGGGATATGGGACATGGGAGGGGTATGGGATATGGGACAGGCGAGGGATATGGGACAGGGGATATAGGACAGGGAAGGGGGATGTGTGACAGGGGATATAGGATATGGGACATGGGATGGGGGGATATGGGACGGGGGGATATGGGACAGGGGATATAGGATATGGGACAGGGGAGGGGTATGGGATATGGGACAGGGGATATAGGATATGGGACAGGGGGGGTATGGGGCAGGGGATGGGATGGGGGGGATATGGGATGGGGGGATATGGGATGGGGGGATTTGGGACAGGGGAGGGATATGGGACAGGGGTGGGATATGGGACAGTGGTTGGTATGGCCACCTCGGGCGTGTTGAATAAACCGCTTAGAGAGTGAGCACTGACCGTTTGTCACTGGCCGCAGTGAAGTAAGTGTGTGTATCACTAGCAAGCGGTTGTGTCTGTGTGCTTGTGTTACATCCCGTAGGGCTGTGTGTGTCCCTGTGTGAGCCGCCACATTGTATCTCCCACACACTGACAGGGAGGCCGCGTCACCCGGCGGATGAATCTCTCACCTTACGTCAATCACTGGCCACGCCCCCAGCAGCCCCCCAGCCTCCTGTCGGCGGGGCTAGCTGGGTGTGGGCGGGGCTAGCGGGGTGTGGGCGGGGCTAGCGGGGTGTGGGCGGAACAGGCTGGGCGGGGGGACACGGCTCACAGTGTGGAGGGACGTGACGCGGCTCCGAGAGGGGGAAGAAAAGTTGTTGCAGAGGGAGAGAGAGTGAGGGTGTTAGAGAGAGGGAGTTAGGAGCAAGGAAAGAGACAGCTGCCTGAGTGACAGCAAGAGAAAGTGTGAGTGTGACCGGTGGGAAAGCGAGACGTGTGTGTGTGTGTGTGTGTGTTTATAATTTTGTGTGTGTTTATAATTTTGTGTGTGTTTATAATTTTGTGTGTGTGTTAATTTTGTGTGTTTATAATTTTGTGTGTGTGTGTGTGTGTGTTTATAATTTTGTGTGTGTGTGTGTTTATAATTTTGTGTGTGTGTTTATAATTGTGTGTGTGTGTGTGTGTGTGTGTGAGAAGAAGAGGGTAAGACTTTGACAAGGTGAGAGATGGTCACAGTGTAAGAGTGACATAACTGTTACATTGTGCCCCTCTCTCACCCTTTGCCCTACTCTCTCACCCACCTCTCCCCCTGCCCTCTTCCACCCCTCTCCTCCGGGGAGGGGGGCGCCATGTCATCCATCCTGCCCTTCACTCCCCCCATTGTCAAGAGGTTGTTGGGTTGGAAGAAAGGTGAGCAGAACGGGCAAGAGGAGAAATGGTGCGAGAAGGCGGTGAAAAGTCTGGTGAAAAAACTCAAGAAGACTGGGCAGCTGGACGAGCTGGAGAAAGCGCTGACCACGCAGAGTATCAGCACCAAGTGCATCACCATCCCCAGGTGAGGGAGCAAGAGACGGTTACCTGTCTACACCGTGCGCCATCATTCGTGTTGGCGCAGGGAGGAGCTGAATGATGGGCTCAGTCCTGGGGGGGATCTGTAATAATGGGGTGACTGGGAGAGCGAAACTCCCAGCACCCTGTCATTAACTTCTAATATATATACATCATATACGCATGCACACCCTGCAGGTAAATGTGACTGGGCCTGTCGCCTTTGTCGGTAAATTTGTCCCCTTTTTTATGGTTAGCGTGAAATGTAAGCAGCGTCTGGTACAGGTGACATGAGACTTGTAGTCGCATGAGTTATAGGGAGCTGGTGGAGTGATTGACACAGGTAAAGTAAAGTTGCTGAGAGAGCCGTAGTACAAATACATCCCTATAATAGGTGTGTAATTTGTTAGAACGCTTCCCATTGCTCCATAAGCCTCGTTCCCATAACGCCTCCATGTTACCGCTCTCTGTAACTGTTTTTATTGCTCCATATATGTAACGCTTCCTATAACTCCTCCTATTGCTCCATGTAACCGCTCCATTTAACTCTAATATTCTAAATGTCACAATTACATTTGCATGATGGTATGTTAAAATCACGTGGCTACACAACATGATGTGACCACAGTTAGCCAGATCTTCAGCGAGAGCTGTCCATGCAGACAAGTCCACGTTACAGAGCTGTCCTGCATAGTAAGGGCATGTGAGTACATGCATGGAGAGATCTGCATGGGGGGAGAGAGCTCCAGAGGCTTCCAGATACAAAGGTGGATAGAGCACATCAAAGGCCATCAAATGGTTTTGCTCCGAGTCGTAAACGTGGAATTTAGAGTTTCATTAACGTAGGAATATTCCACTGGAAGGAATTTCCAACCATTTGCTCCACACCGAACACCTCCTTATTCCGCCTTTATCTGTTACTGACGACTTCCACATCAGTAAAACAATTCCATTCTTCAGTCATTGGGGAAAGTTTCTGCAAAAAGGGCTTCAAGGTGACCCACTTCTGCTCCCGAGAGAAAACAAAATGTGTTGGTGGCACTGGAGGTGTTTTAATGTTTAAAGCCCCATCAAAATGTCAACCTTTCTCTTATCAGTAGATGGGGATCTGCAACATTCCTACATTTTGCAAAATAGTTGTCACCCAACAACACAAATCTCATCCATGAAACACATACATATAGTGAGATGTAAAGAAACAGACTTAAACTGATTCTCCCAATGGTCAACTCCCCTCTACCATGAGAGATTTAGCTAGTACAGTAACCCGACTTGACCCAAGATTTCAGGAGTCTCCAAGTCACTCTGGAAGACTTCACCAGTTGGACTTGAGGGCCTACCTGACTGACACAGGGCAAGCCAGGGGTTTCAACAGGTCCTCCGTGGTAGTCTGAGCCGGGTGGTTCGAGTCTGTGTCCACTTCTTGTGACTGTTGAAAAGTCACTATCTCCCTGTGCCTCACGCACCAAATTTAGATTGTAAGCTCTATGGGACAGGGATTCATTGTGTCTGCAAAATAATATGTACAGCCCTGCCGTCACTGTCGGTGATATATAATCACAATTATATTAAGTCAGTAAATTCAAAGCATTATGAGCCATATTTAGGAGTGGCTCAGTGAGTAAAGACACTGACTGCCACTGAGTGTGAAGCAGGGGAACCTGGTTCAATTCCCGGTGTCGGCTCCTTGTGACCTTGGGCAAGTCACTTTATCTCAGGCACCAAAAACATAGATTGTAAGCTCTACAGGGCAGGGACCTGTGTCTGTAAAATGTCTCTGTAAAGCGCTACGTAAAACTAGCAGCGCTATACAAGAACATATTATTATTATTATTATTATTATTATTATATTTACTAAGCAGTCTTTTGCCATGAGGCTTCTGACATGTGAACACTCCGAGGAATCCATTGACTTGGATAAGCTGGCATCTTCCAGCCCCGGATGGTGTCCGATGGGAGAAGACTGCTGGTAAACATGGACTTGTATGTCTCCCTGCTGCTGAAAGGTTTACGAAGAGTTGTGGGTCTCTCATGACCTTAGGTCAGTGGTTCTCAACGGCTGTCCTCAAAAACCCTCCCACCCCGATCAGTTTTGAAGGATGTCCCAGCATCAGCACAGGTGGCTCAGTCTTTGACTGGGCCACAGATTTGAGCCACCTGTGCTGAAGCTGGTATACCCTTCAAACGTGATCGGTTGGGAGGCTCTTGAGGACTGCCGTTGAGAACGCCTGTCGGGGATCCGCTTGCTCCTTTCCCCATCACAACAATGTGTTGAGCACGCAACGTTTATTTCACGGCTACCAAACTGGGGTTCATATCCACAAGAGTCTGCTAATGAATAGGAGTAAAGGTGTGCTAAAGCTTTGCACTATTTGGTGAATATGGACCTGCGTGTGTAATTTGGAGGAGCTCCCTGCTAGATCTAGCAGGGGAGCCTGGTTCAATTCCCGGTGTCGGCTCCTTGTGACCTTGGGCAAGTCACTTTATCTCCCTGTGCCTCAGGCACCAAAAACATAGATTGTAAGCTCCATGGGGCAGGAACCTGTGCCTGCAACATGTCTCTGTAGAGCGCTGCGTACAACCAGCAGCGCTATACAAGAACATGCTATTATTATCTATTCGGGGACAAAATGCTTCTACCATTTAACTTTTTTTTTTGCGGCAAGATGATTTTCGCGCCTGTGGTGCAAGAAACCTCCTTGTGACCTCATGACAAGTACCTAGCTTATGTGGTAGCTTGTGCTGTAGTCACAGTACAGAGCTTTTTTCCTTTTTCTTTTTAACCTATATTGCTGAACACAATAAACTGAACTTGTTAAACATATTCTTCCCAGCAAATGCAGATCAGCAGAATATATATATATTGTGTGTGTGTGTGTGTTTTGCCTCCAGAGGATTTAGCATAACAAGTTAGAGAGCTGTACTTTCACATGTTTAAATTCAGAATAATTGCAGCCTCGTTAAACCCCCCCCATCCTGCCATATCAGGTTGCAATCTAAGAGCCCCATTTCAATTAATGATAGCCATCTGTACATGTGGATTCCTGTATATGCAGATGTTAATCTCACCATGCTGAGGGGGTGACGAGCATTCTTTACCATGTGCTCGTTTATTGGATAGTAGCTTAGCAGTTTGAGCCTAAAAGGAAAGAAAATCAAGTCTCAATGCAGAATAATACACATGAACATCACCCAGGAATCATTCTATTGGAATGGGCCACTTGGGGGTTTTCTGTTCATTGTCAGACGTCCTGCGGGGAAGGGGTTAAGTGCTTCCCGTGGGGTTGAAGCACTGATGAATACAAATTATTATGGTATCATTCTGTAACTATACAAAGCCAGTGTATTTTCTGTTTGGTTTTTATATTTAAAATCCATTTCCTGCGCCTCCTATCTTGACTATGCGCTGTCATTGAAATGCCATGGCCAGCCTAATCCCCCTTTTCCCCAACCCTCTCCCAATCCACAGCCAGCAAACGACTGAAAATAGGGTAGTACAATCCAATGGGAGGGCCGACATCTTATTTGTGATCCACAGCAACGCATGATCTTGCAAAAGTGTTACTTGAGCATAGTCAGTGTTTCGTTTATACAAATCAGTCTGTAGAGGGTGACAGGACAGTGACAGGAAAGAGGGAGCGTGGGTATTATGCAAGTGATTACCTCCTGTTTTCACTGACTGCCCCCCAAAGATCGATCTTAAACAGGGTTGTGTGGCTGACTTGACTTTCTCCAACAGAAGCTTATTTCCAGGACCAAGGCAATAAATAGTTTCCCTCTGTAACCACAGACCATGTGACTTTGGAATCTGCACAGGGAGTGGTACACACACAGCCACTTCTGTATATAAGGAGCCAGAGTCTGAAAGAAAATGATATTTAATTCAGAGTTACCAAAGTCAGTGACATCTGGGGTATGAAGCAATATTTGAACTCGCTGTAACATAATGCATAGCATTGCGTTTCAGTCCCCTGCGAGCGGAAGCAATCCACCCACAAAATCAGCAAATATTTCTAACACAGGCCCCTGTCCCTGGGTGAGAGCGACAGCAAGGAGAGGCAAATTCAACAGCATCAGGGAACGAGAAGGCTTAGCATCACTGCGGAAAGCGTAGACATGTCTGTTACATTGTCCTATCACCAAAAACTGGGAGCCTCAGGTGACGTTTTACCCGGCTATCATTGCTGGATTAGTCATAGAGAATTCCTCTTCAGCCGGGGGATAGCTCGAGCCCCCAAAGGTTTATTTCGGGCTGCTGTGTTGTAAAATCCTGCATCTTTGTTTAAGTGGGACAATAAAGTGCTGATTTTAGTTTGGCGGACCTTTTCAGAAGAGTCGCGTGAACCCGCGCTCCACGCAGGAAGGCAGCCAGCTGTTTTTAAGTAGCTTCGTGTGTTTCTGCTGGGGGTTTTATTTAGCATTTCCCTCCATTCAGGAGAGCTTGCATGGATTCTGGGCACCAAATCCTCTCGTGTTCAATCAAATGAAAGGCGGAGCTGAATGCCGACCTCGCCGGGGCGGGGGCTCCAGACATTAGCGCAATTAGTCTGAAAATGCAATCACGGAGACTTTACAAAGTTCCAGTAAGAGAGGCCGGCTTAGTCGGGTATCACATGTCTGCAGAATAGTAACATTGTGCCCACCTGCCTCTGCATTAGAACCTCACCGGGAAGGGAGAGTAAGGTCGCGCTTATAGTGCCGGCGACGCGACGTCACCTGAAAACAAAAGCATTGTCGCCGTCGCAAGCGCTTATAGTATAGTAAGACTGTCGGCACATGTGACAGCCTCTGAACCAATCAATGGCCAGGTCGGCGAAAGTTAAATTATAACTTTCGCGGGTCGGTGACGTCGCCGTCACGCGCACTATAAGCGCGGCCCAAGTCACTGTGTAACCCACAGGTTTTCAGGATGTCCCTGCTGTAGTACAGTACTGATTGAGCCACCTGTGCTGAAGCAGGGACATCCTTAAAACCTGACCTGTTGGTGGTCCTTGAGGTCTGGAGTTGCCCACCCCTGGTGTAAACTCACCACTTTCCCCTTCATCTTAACCCTTTTGCTGCCACAAGGGTTACACTGCGCAGTTGGATTCCTTTTCATGTTCCCTGTGATGGTTCTAGCTGGCGGTTTTCCAAGCTTTGTGTAAGGGGAACCTGAACTCTTCATGGAGAGACCTGTAATAACAGTGCAACTCATTGTGGTTTTTTTCTTTCCACCAACACGTATTTAAGTCCTTCTTCAGCTTTCTTTGGTGTGACATGGAGGAGACTCTGGCTGAGAACACAAATGAGATGCATTATTGGTAGAGGGGACAAACGTTGATGTAGTGGTTATATAGATCGTATTCTGCGGTTCAGTACAGTGGGAGACAGTGATCAAAAATATGTATAATATAGTGGGGGGGGAGGTCATGTTGTATAGTGGGGGAAAGGTCGGGGTGGGTATAGTGAGACAGATGGGTGCAGTTGTTTATAGTGGTAGACAGTTGTGTAGTGCTGCAGATTGGTGGTGGGCAGCATGGTTGGGTAGAGTGGGGGAAGGTCAGTGTTTGGGTAGAGTGGGGTGAGAGGTTGGCGTCATTGGGTTGAGTGGGGGGAGAGGTTGGCGTGGATGGGTAGAGTGGGAAATGGGGGAGCAGTTGGATAGTGATGGTGGTCATTGTGGTTGGGTAGAGTGGGGGAGAGTGATCGATTTGATCAGAGTGTCGGACAGATCGACTTGGTTGGTAGAGTGGGGGACAGGTCTGTTTGGGTGGGTATAGTGGGAGACGGGTTAGGTTGGCTAGAGTGTTGATGGTGGTTGAGTAGAGTGTTGATGGTGGTTGAGTAGAGTGTTGATGGTGGTTGAGTAGAGTGTTGATGGTGGTTGAGTAGAGTGATGATGGTCGTTGTATATCATAGGGGAATTATAAATAAAGTTCCAAATCTCTTAAGTTTAAATACACAGTAGATATGTTTTTACCCCAACGTTAGCCTTACAACTAGAACATAGGATTTTTTGTAATTAATATTTTTAAGTTTACAGCTTGACGTGTTGCAAAATATATCCAAACTGCTTGTGCAAATAGTCATCCCTTCTATTTAAACACAGCTTAACATCAACAGACTTTAACAAATGTATACAGTTAGCATTAAATGTGATATTTTGGGGAATTTGTTAGTAATTTAATCCTAGGGTATAATACTTAATAATAGTAATGACTAATGTTGGTAAAAAAAAAACTAGAGAAAAGAAATTAAGGATACATAACACGCAGAATTGTCACATCGGGGATCCAATTAAAATGATTTTTTTTATTTTTTTTAAATATTGTTTTTGTAATGTAAACTTGTGGGTTCTATGAGAAACAAAATTAACAAGATTTAATGGACTGAACGACCATTAATTTTAATTTGTTAATTTATTAGTAGCATTTATGTGTATGTAACGGGAGGGTAATGCCATTATTCTGCTTGAAGTGCTCACTGATATAAGCAGCATCATGGCGCGCTTGATTTAAATTGAAATCAGATTTTATTCCCCTGTTGTTTTCTTTCCTAGTATGAAGTTGAATTAAATACTCTGGATTGCAGTGCAAACATCCCTTTTTCAGCTCCGCTCAGGAAGGGAACCCAATTAACTTTTGTGCTGCCTAACATTGATATAGTGCTGAACAAAATAATGTCCTGGACATGGTTATGTCCATCGGCAGAAACTGGTTTTACCAGCAGAGGTGCAAACAAAACAGGGGAAATGTGTAGGGCAGTGGTTTTTGACCTTTTTTTTTTTGGTTAAGGAAACGGATCATAAATATTGTGAAACTCTGCGAAACCCCAACCCTCTCTAATAGCGCGTCTGAGATCTGATGCATTGTAAGGAACCCCAACCCTCTCTAATAGCGCGTCTGAGATCAGATGCATTGTAAGGAACCCCAACCCTCTCTAATAGCATGTCCGAGATCAGATGCATTGTAAGGAACCCCAACCCTCTCTAACAGCGCGTCTGAGATCAGATGCATTGTAAGGAACCCCAACCCTCTCTAATAGTGCGTCTGAGATCAGATGTATTGTAATGAACCCCAACCCTCTCTAATAGCGTGCCTGAGATCAGATGCATTGTAAGGAGCCCCAACCCTCTCTAATAGCGCGCCTGAGATCAGATGCATTGTAAGGAACCCCAACCCTCTCTAATAGCGCGTGTGAGATCAGATGCATTGTAAGGATCCCCAACCCTCTCTAATCCTGCGTCAAATATCGGATGCATTGTAAGGAACCCCAATTCTCTCTAATAGCGCGTCTGAGATCAGATGCATTGTAAGGAACCCCAACCCTCTCTAATAGCGCGTCTGAAATCAGATGCATTGTAAGGAACCCCAACCCTCTCTAATAGCGCGTCTGAGATTAGATGCATTGTAAGGAACCCCAACCCTCTCTAATAGCATGTCCGAGATCAGATGCATTGTAAGGAACCCCAACCCTCTCTAACAGCGCGTCTGAGATCAGATGCATTGTAAGGAACCCCAACCCTCTCTAATAGTGCGTCTGAGATCAGATGTATTGTAATGAACCCCAACCCTCTCTAATAGCGTGCCTGAGATCAGATGCATTGTAAGGAGCCCCAACCCTCTCTAATAGCGCGCCTGAGATCAGATGCATTGTAAGGAACCCCAACCCTCTCTAATAGCGCGTGTGAGATCAGATGCATTGTAAGGATCCCCAACCCTCTCTAATCCTGCGTCAAATATCGGATGCATTGTAAGGAACCCCAATTCTCTCTAATAGCGCGTCTGAGATCAGATGCATTGTAAGGAACCCCAACCCTCTCTAATAGCGCGTCTGAAATCAGATGCATTGTAAGGAACCCCAACCCTCTCTAATAGCGCGTCTGAGATTAGATGCATTGTAAGGAACCCCAACCCTCTCTAATAGCGCGTCTGAAATCAGATGCATTGTAAGGAACCCCAACCCTCTCTAATAGCGCGTCTGAGATTAGATGCATTGTAAGGAACCCCAACCCTCTCTAATAGCGCGTCTGAGATCAGATACATTGTAAGGAACCCCAACCCTCTCTAATAGCGCGTCTGAGATCAGATACATTGTAAGGAGCCCCAATCCCGAGATGCACAACCTGACATACAGAGAACTGAAGCTGCAGTGGAAAACACTACTCCTTGGGTGGCCAATGCCAGTCCTCAAGGGCCACCAACAGTTGTCTGTATGTATGTATGTGTGTATGTCTTTATTTATATAGCGCCATTAATGTACATAGCGCGTCACAGCAGTAATACACGGGACAATCCATATAAATAACAAATAATACAAATAACAGGTCATGAGAATTAAGCGCTTCAGACAAAAGTAACATTCAGGAAGTGAAGTCTCTGCTCCGAAGAGCTTACAATCTAATTGTTAGGTAGCAAGAATGTACAGAGACCATAGGAGGGCATTCTGGTAAGTGCGTCTGCAGGGGGGCAAGCTTTATGTATCGTGTATAGTATTAGCCACAGTGCTACTCATATGCTTCTTTAAGCAAGTGTCTTAAGGTGGGTCTTAAAGATGGATAGAGAGGGTGCTAGTCTGGTACTGAGGGGAAGGGCATTCCAGAGGTGTGGGGCAGTCGGAGAGAAAGGTTTAAGGCGGGAGAGGGCTTTAGATACAAAGGGGGTAGAGAGAAGACATCCTTGAGAAGAACGCAAGAGTCTGGATGGTGCATAGCGAGAAATTAGGGCTGAGATGTAAGGAGGGGCAGTTTAGGGGGGGGGTCTTGAGGACTGGAGTTGAGAACCCCTGCTTTTAACCCATTATTATTTATTGTTAAAGGCAGTTTATACGTTTTTAACATTGCTTGCTGTGGGTAACTCTAAAATGCAACGTCTTCTGCAAAACGACTTTTCCTGAGCGATTTGGGCACGTGCCCTGTGGAATAGTGGTTACGGCACAGCTGCGGTATTTTATCCACTGATTTTTCAGATAACTAACTCGCAACCGCTTCACCTCCAGTGTAATTTTCTGCTCCAAACCCTGTGTACCTGCGCCGGTGCGACAAGAGAGCTATTGTTTGTAACGTTAAATACGGCAGGTTTTTAGTTTGAAATAAATATCTGCTCAGCGAGCCACGTTATCGTATTACCGCTGATGCGTGTCACCAGGTTTCGGAGCAGCAGAGACGCGCATATGGGACCGATCGAGGGAAAAAAATTGTTTATGAAGGAAAGATTGGATTTCTCCTAGTAATTCTGCTGAGGCGTTTTATTTTAGAAGGGGGAAGGTTCTTCTTTTTTTTTTTTTTTTTTAACTTGGCGCAGGAAGTTTACTTAAACTGATCACCTATAACGGCGAATGGTTGGAGGTTTTGGAGGAGGGTGAGATTTGGGGAATAAGTGACAGCCACGAGGGATATCAAATCTTTCCTTCATTGTCTTTTTATTCTTTGACCTGGTGAAGAAACTATAATGTCCCCAGGTTTATCTTCTATATTTTCTGCTGGTACCAATACACCGTGTTCGACAAACCTATACATTTGCATGCCCCGGACGAGTGGATTTAACATCGTGGCGAGCTCCTATTGGCCCAAGCAGCACACGTGTGGTACTAGGTGGCGAGTAGATTTTTTGGTGATTTGTCGACCACTGCCAATACAAATGTATTCGTTACAATCTAGATCAGGGGTGAGCAACTCCCAGTCCTCAAGGGCTACCACCAACGGGTTGGGTTTTAAGGATATCCCTGCTTCAGCACAGGTGGCCCAGTTGAAGACCGAGCCACTGATTGAGCCACTTGTGCAGAAGCAGGCGTATCCTGAAAAGTTGACCTGTTGGTGGCCCTAGAGGACAGGGAGATGCTCACCCCTGATCTAGATGGCCACTTCTTTTTGTACACAGAATGGAGTGTATGGCAGGCGGTCACAGCTTAAACCGGCGGTATGTGAGATCTGGGGGTTGCCCAGAGGAGAGGGTTGGAAGTTGGGGAAGATTTTGTTTTAGCGTTTCCCAGAAATAGCCGTGGTATTCCAGTTGCGATAGTGCAGAGTAAATGAGCACTTCAGCGTTCCACATGCTACGCGGATTGGACGCAGATACGCTATCACTTTTGGTGCCTTTTCCAGGGGAGGCTGTATGCTGCCACTACACGTACAGCTGCTTCCCTCAGTATTGGAAACAGGTGTCCACGTGGTGTTTCAGTGACATGTCTGTATGAATACTCCGTGCCAGGCGCCTGCTCCTGTAATAAACATCACAGCATGTATAGTGGTCTCTTATTGCATGGCTGTGTATAGTAGCTCAACTAGTCTCATCCTCCATCACGTGGGGGTCTTTGTACCCAGGCGATTTTGGAGCAAAACTGTTGCTTTGTGCCTCAATATTTTAAAGCAGCGGTCCAAGCTGCAGTTTTATTTTGTTTATTTTCCCCTTTAATATGCGCATCAATACAATCTATACAAGGATAAGTAATTGGCTAAGTTGCCGATCGATCCGTTCTCCTGTGATTGGTCGGCGAAGATTCGGCTCGGGGGGTTCACTAAATGGCTGTCAGTGCAGCAGAAGAGGACCAAAGATGCAAAGTTCTGTGGGGGAGATCATGTGACCAGGCAGCCACTAGATCCAATTGGTGCACTGCTAGAGAGGGCAGGGGTCAAAAAGTGGTGTGCCAGAGCCTGTTTCAGAAGAGGAAGGGGATGTTACTTTGTAGATGGTTGCTATAGTGACAAAAAATGCTTGTTACACATGTAGGATATTGTTTAGTCTGCAGCTTTAAGGTACTTTGCTTACTGTTGCACATGGGGCACAATTGTATCAGTTTGGTCAATGATAGCAGGAGGGGTACTTGCATATAATGGGATTTACCCAGTTCTGCTTCTGCACTGCACCCTTTTATATTTGTTGCTGAGGGTGGGGGTAAGCCTCCGTGGGAACAGTGCTTACGAGATGGAAGACACCTGACTACTAATTATGACGCATGGAGTACTGCCTCAAGGCAAACAATTCTTTGGGATGATGTAGAGAACCTCATTACTCTGTCATCCCTAATTTGGTACTAAGAAGCTTTCTGTCCTCCCTGGTTTAAGGCAACTGTTCCCCATTTCTCTGACCTTTAGCATTCTCATTCACTACCTCTCTGTAGACATGGCAAACTTTTTGTAAACCTCTACTGGTAGAAGGAGCGGCTCAGTGAGAAAAGACACTGACTGGAACGGAGTTTGAAGCGGGGGAGCCTGGTTCAATTCCCGGTGTCGGCTCCTTGTGACCATGGGCAAGTCACTTTATCTCCCTGTGCCTCAGGCACCAACAACAGATTGTAAGCTCCACTGGGCAGGGACCTGTACGTTAAACTAGCAGCGCTATACAAGAACAACCAATTATTATTATTACTGCTTCACCGTTGGAATAGGATGTATATCTCCGTCAAAAAATATATTCCGTTAATGCAAATAATAAAGTATCACCAGCTACGGCAGACGTTGTCACAATGACCAGATTAAAATGACAACTACAATCCCAAACCTTCACTTGGCTGTAAATGAGACGGGGTTTTCCTCCGTGGGGTCCGCCTTGAATTCCGTTCTTTCCCATTTTCATGTGGGCGAGAAACTCCTGGGGGAGGAGGTGGCACCATCGTAAAAAGAACGATTCCTGCCCCATGTTCTGAACGTCTCCGCACGCTTCTCCTCCCTTCTCTAGTACTTTGTAATTAAGCCAGGAAGAAACCAACGCCGGAGGCCGCAGCCACGGGGCGAGCGGCTCTAACAAAATGCAAGGGATCTACTGGGCCGGCTATAATGTGCGCGAGGACGTGGCAGATGTTTCAGCAGACAAATTTGTTTGGTTTTGGTCGCGTAACGTGAGCGGTTCAGCCAATGAGGGCGAACCAGCCCGCCACGCCTCGCTTTGGATCTCAGGCCACAGGTTGCTCGGCCGACATATATCTCTCCGAGGCCGAAGGAGCTGGTGTTTTTATTTTATTCGGCCGCCACACTTCCAGCGCAGTCTGCATCTCGCTGCCCCGCAAGGCTGGACCAGCTCGTGACGTCCTCCTCACTGAGCCAGTTATACCGTCTGCCCCCCGGGAGGCACAGCCTAATACAGAGAGCTGCAGTGGAAAACACTACTCCAGGGGAGGCCAACGCCAGTCCTCAAGGGCCACCAACAGGTCAGGTTTTAAGGATATTCCTGCTTCCGCACAGGTGGCTCATTAAGAATGATTGGCTAAAAGAACAGCTGATCTGGTTCTCCAAGGTGGTGGCCGGTATTGTGAAGGCGGACAAGACCGGCAGCTTTTGGGAAATCTAGGAAGACAAAAGAACTGTATTGGGTTAGGTCCACAGTGGGGCTCAATCCAAGTCCCCCCAACAGGTCAGGTTTTAAGGATATCCCTGAATCAGCACAGGTGGCTCAGTCTTTGACTGTCATAATCGCAGTCTCTACAAGGGAACAGTCAAAGAGTGTTCAGTCCGTGCTCTTGCTTCCTATGAATGCAGAAAAGTACTTTCTCTCCTTCCTCTTGCTGCTCCTGTGATTGGGAGTGTCTCCCCCCACTCCAAGAAGGCCCCCCGGCAGATTTGTACAAGGGAACAGTTGGTGGAAATGTGCATTGATATACTCTTCATCATTATACGGGGAAGTGTATTTTCTGTGGAGGGTAAGGCCTGGGACATGGTCTGCGCTGACCCGTGCTGAGGCGCGCTGCTGCTCGGCACTGAGCCCCTGCAGCCGCAATGAGAGCGGCTTTAGCAGGGGCTCGCGCACGCGTCCGCGTGTGTCTGACGGAGTCTTGAGATTTCCCTGCTTGCCGGAGCGCAGGGCCGGTCACGTGAGCTCCGTGACATCACTGGCCCGTCCCCGACACGCCCCCTGACGGCGCGCTGTGTAAGGCCAGGGAAAGCACCGCTTTCCCTGAGCCTCAGCGCGCCTCCGCACTGGTTGGGGCACTATGTCCCAGGCCTTATTCTACGTGATGCTTTAACCCAAGGGTTCTCAACGCCAGACCTCAAGGCTCTACAACAGGTCAGGTTTTGAGGATATCCCTGCTTCAGCACAGAGCCACCTGTGCTGAAGCAGGGATATCCTTTAAGTACAGCGACTAAAGTGGTGCAAGGTCTTTCATAAAACGTAGCATTAAAGACCTTCACATGTACAGCTTGGAGGAGAGAAGGGAGCCTAGGGATATGATGGAAACGTTCACATACATCAAGGGTTTCAACAAGGTACCAAGGCTGGGGGGTCGGAGGCTGGGGGGGATAACGGGAGGAAGTACTGTACTTCTGCACAGAAAAGGTGGTAGATGTCTGGAGTAGCTTCCCAGCAGAGGGGGTTTATGATAATACAGTGGGGGAGAAAATGCTTCGGTTAGACACAAGGCTATCCTAAATCTAAAAGAAGTATCTAATAGGGTCCAAAGTTTCTCAGCGGTCAGGAGAATGGACAGCCCACAATGGTGGTTCTTATCTGCTGTTAATTTGTATGTATTATAGTCCGTGGTGGGATTAAAAATGTTTAACAACCGGTTCTTAACTGGGCGCCTAACAGCATCTCCCGGCATCTATTCCCCTTCTCAAAATGGCGTGGCGCTGCATGATGTCTCGTTGCCATAGCAATGGACGTCACGGGGTGAGGTTATGTCACGTGACATTCCCATTGGCATGGCAACGCGGCGCCATTTAACGCCGCGCAGCCATATTGAAAGGATTTGCAGGGAAATAGACGCAGGGAGAGGCTGTCAGACGCCGCCCGGACAGGTGAATGCAGGTAAGAGAATTATAAGCACCAGATCGGCAAACTTGTGACATTTTTGGAACAGGTTCGCACGATCCGGCAGAATCCCCCCACTGATTATAGAAAGGCAATCTCTATGCAAGACCAATAAGGGGCAAACCAAATAATGCCATTTCCGTAAACTGCCATATTATCCGAAGCCCCTTATTCCCCCCTAGGGACTCGCTCACTTAGCCCTTCTCTATTAGGCTGCGCTTATAGTGCCCGGCGACGCGACGTCACTCCGAAATCCATTGACTCCGTCGCAAGCGCTTATTGCAACGGCGACGGAGTGATGTCGCGACCAAAAATTTTGAAGCCAGGTAAATTTAGATTTTTTTTTTTTAGAGACAGTCGCTACATGTGACTGTCTCTAAACCAATCAGAGAGCGCTGCCCTCCTCCTTCGTGACGTCACTGGCCTTGTCGCCAGCGACGTCGCTTAAAACTAAAATATAACTTTCGCTGACGGCAACGTGTGATGTCATCGGTCGCGTCACCGTCGCCGGAACTACAAGTGCGGTCTGAAACTTCCTCTACCATTGCAGCTAAGCTCCAGCAGCTAAGCGGTTACAAGCTGAAAGTTGGGCCCTTTTTGGAAAATAAATCTATAAGTAGCAGCTGGTTTGCGAATCAGTCAGAAGAATAAGTCCGATACCCGCTGAGTGCACATGGATACGGTTACAAAGTCATGAGCTGTGTGCTTAGGTTTTAAAATTCAGTTAGCTTAATATTACTAGTTAACATCTCATTCCCAGAGGTTTTACTGTCAGCTGTGGTGAGGAGGGGGGATTTGTTATAGATCTGACGAGAAGCAGAAAGTCTCATGCAGATCGTGGGCATTTTACAAAACGTAGACTTCTTATTTGTTAAAGACACACACACACACACACACACACACACACACACACACACACACACACACACACACACACACATACACATACACATACACATACACATACACATACACACACACATATATATCCCCCACCCGATACCGTTCTGTGGCTAATGATATATACATACGTTACCTTTTGGGACTTAATAGAAATACAAATGAATCCTTTAATAATTTTTAAACACTCACCTGTTTTATTTTTTGGTGTAAATCTGCTTTATTTCAGTATTTAAGACACTGGTTTTCGTTCAATTTAAAAGTGAAAATCAGTGGCGGTTAACGTGATCACACTGCGATAGTCCATATCAGAGCTGTATAAATCCCACTGAAGTCGGGCTGCTTATGGAAAGACAATATTTTCTTGGTTCGCAGCATTTAATCTTAAGCAGAACGTGTAGATTGGCCTTGTAATGCCATCCGCAACTTTAGGAGCGTGTGCGTGCGTGTGTGTGCGTGTGCGTGTGTGTGTGTGTACAGGTGGTTTAAGACTTGTTTGGACAAGTGATATGTTTCTAAAAACAGAAATGAACCAATAGCACGGGACTGTTATTATAAGACAGACAACATCACAGATAATCATTATTTGAGTTGCAGGTCTCTGTAGGGTCTTTGTAACATTTACACAGGAACTACAAATACGTTGGGTGAAACACCTCCATTTAAATGAGATTCTTGCCCATATTTCCTTCTCCCTGCCCCCAAGGCCCACTACATGTCCTTCTCTCCCCGCCCAATTGCATACTTTCTCTGCAGTGGGGTGGGGAGGTTAATGAGGGAGGGGGGCTGCTCCTTTCATTTGTGCTGGGCCCTAGTATTTCTGCTGGTGACCCTATAAACCATACAAGGCTGTCTTTGGCATACGTTTTCGACACTGAAGAGATCTCCGCAGTCGCAAAAGCTTACGCCCAAAACGATTAGATTGTAAGCTCTTTGGAGCAGGGACTCCTTTTCCTAAATGTTACTTTTATGTCTGAAGCGCTTCTCCCCATTATGTGTTATTTATATTATCTATTTATATGATTGTCACGTGTATTACTGCTGTGAAGCGCTATGTCTATTAATGGCGCTATATAAATAAAGGCATACATGCATACATGCATGCATACATACATACACATACACCCTTGTACGATTGATATGTGGGTCCATTAAAAGTTGGCACAGCCCACAAGTATCTTATTTTTGTGAATTAATTTTCCAAACCTCACAAGTCTCTTGCTCACACGAGATGCGGTTGGAGAAGATGGTAGACCATTATTTTTGTTTTCATTATTTTATGTAATACCAAGTAACCGTTCATAGCTACATTTTCATTCATTTCTTTCTTTTTTTTTTAACGATATATGATCCTGATACATTTCCGATGATGTTGGTGTTTTGTAACTATTGTAGCACCGTAAGGCATTAAAATGGTAAAATAAAGAAGTCCGCCAATGGAATTGCTGGAATGAGGGAGTCGCCCACAATATCTTATCCGTACATAAAGCTGCAATCAAACCACCTTAAAAATTGAAGGGGAAAAAACAAAACTTTTTTTTGTTTTACTATATGCAGCCGCCGATCGATTTTAGTTCTCCCGTGATAGATCAGCAGAGATCCCGCTTCCCAGGGCTCACTAAATGGCTGCCTTTCAGTTTCAACCAATCCTTAAGTCAGTGCAAGTCCGCAGCTACAATATATTCATATATTACAATGATAACATTATCTATTGCTACAGCTTCCAGCTATAACTGCTGGAATTAGGCTGGGATATCCTGAAAACCTGACCTGTTGGGAGGCTTGAGGACTGGAGTTGAGCCCCCCTGGGTTATTCAATGATACAATAATGTGCCCATACAGGACGGTACAGGAACAGGTGTGGGTTTATCGCTGTGTGTGTAACGAGAATCTGCAGACTTCTAGGTCCCTGTTTATTGTGGCTTACATCTTCTAAAGCTGGGGGAGACCGCTTCACGGTATACAGTACTGAATACGGGTCACGGAGTCTGGGAACCCACAAGCCACATGTTCTCTAGAATGGTTACTCTGCACTTCCTAAATGAAATATTACACTGTGCGTGTCATTACACAGGTTTCTCGTTACGTGTTACGTGTTACGTGGTCTATTCCAGCACAGTATAGAGCAGGGCTGGCCAACTCCAGTCCTCAAGGGCCACCAACAGGTCAGGTTTTAAAGCTATCCCTGCTTCAGCACAGGGGGCACAGTCGTTGACCCTGCCTCCTTTGCTGAAGCAGGGATATCCTGAAAACCTGACCTGTTGGTGGCCCTTGGGGCCTGGAGTTGGCCATGTCTGGTATAGAGTCCTTACTGTGCATACGTTCCAGCCGCTGACCGAGTGCTGCCGGGAAGCTTCTGAGCGGCTCTTTGAAAAGGTTCTGTGCCCCCCGCATGTTAATTACAGGGCTCCAAGCTGCACTCACTTCAATTCGGGTGGCTCCAAACTTTGGGAATATGGTGACTGCCCAGAAAGTCTCCTCTTCAACCGCCCCAAATAAATCACAGCTTGTTTTTTAACCCCTTGTTCTGGCGGGGAAAAGGAGGGCAGGCGCCGGCATTGCAGTGAGCACCGTGGCACCTTTTAGCAGTGAATGGGTTAAATCGCACACCAGCCGGTTCTTTGAAAGCTGCATATTCATTGTCAATAGTTCCCCGGACATGATTTCTTTCACCTGTGCGGCCGCAGCACAAACTGGCGCTGGGAAACGTAAAAACAAAGCAATAAACATTTTTTTTAATGCTGTGTAGGGTTTATTCACATAGGGCATTGAATATTAACCGGTACGAGTGACGCCGTAACAATATGACACGCACAAATATTACACACCACGATAACACAAGTGATATCATGGAGGCCGCTATCTTCAAGGAACTTACACCCTAACACAGGGGGGCTCAAAGCCTGTCCTCAAACCCCCCCGCCCCCCACCAACAGGTCAGGTTTTCAGGATATCCCTGCTTCAGCACAGGTGGCTCAATCCGAGGCTCTGTCTTCGACTGAGCCACCTGTGCTGAAGCAGGGATATCCTGAAAACCTGACCTGTTGGGGTGCAGGGGGGGGGGCTTGAGGACTGGAGTTGTGCACCCCTGCTCTAACACAGAATTATAAATATACAGAAAAGGAAATTAGCAGCAAAATATTAAGTCCGCTTGTACAGAAGGAATAGGGGTTTAAGCGCGGGCTTGTGAGAACGATTCATTGCGCCTTTTTATAGCATTAAAAAAAATAAGTCTAAATGTATCTTTTTAAAAAGGAAAAAAAAAATGTACAGAAAAGCGAGTGGTAAAAGATGAATCTTCCCCAGATAGGCCTGGCTTAACTTTTCACGTAGAAACGAGCGCTTTCCGCAGCCGTGCTCCAGAAAGTTACCCCTGCACAATGCCGACTTTCAGAAGACTTCCTCATTCCATGCAGTTGACTTATGATAATTTGCCCAGAGAAGTAGCTGCTGTGATCCTTTGCTGGCCCAGGGCAGCTCAGTGATGAAGTGTCTGCTTTTTCTGGAACAGCTTTCGCATACGTAAACTGTCACATCCACCCCCCCCCCTCCCTTTTCTCTTTTTCTTGACCACTGAATTCACAGTTTTTTGGATAGTTTGAGTGCGAAAACAAATGTAAATGTATCATTTTCCTGTTACTTTCTTAGCTCTCTCCCCGATGTGGGGTTTCGCACCCCCATTCGGCACTAACTGCTTTTCAGATGACTGGGGATAGTGCTGTGATAGTCTGCATCAGTCTCCTCCATTGTGTGATCCAAAGTATTCCTTCCCCAAGACCTCTTTGAGCAGAATATTTACAGAAGGGTTCTTTAATGCTGTGGTATCTATCTTTGGTAATGATGGCCACAGAAGATTGCAGGTGTGTTGGAAATTCGGCCCTGCATACAATATTGTACACTTCCTGCGGAGCTCAGGAATAAAACATAATTTATTGCACCCGCCTAAAAATCTGCCCAAAGCCTCATCATTTCTGCCGTTCGTTATTCATTATTATGGCCGTTTGCCATCCTTTCAGATTCTGAGAAACAACACTGGCTACACCAGCCTTGTACAATGCCCACGCACGTGGCACAGACACACATTTTACATAGTGGCCTAGTAACAATGCTGTGCGGCAGTGATGGGGTTAATCGGTTCCTTTCCATGCTGCTTTGCTGCAGCGGATTCCTGCAGCTCAGTCTGTGCCCTGTTCTCTTCTTGGCCACATGTTGAATTTTCCTTCTGATCTTGTACTGGAATCTTTTTAATAGTGACAGTAATCCTTTTATTTTCTCTTGTGTAGCGCTGACCATGTACACAGCACTGCACGATATAGAATTTTGCTGGCACAATGACTCTCAACCCCATCGAGGTTTACAATCTAATTAAGCTGCCTCAGGCCCAGGGAGGTTAAGTGACTGGCCCAAGGTCACACTGTGTTTACCCACATCAAAGGCAGTAGCATTACCACTGAGCTCCTAATTCCACCCTTTTTGTTCCCTTTTTTTTTTGGCAATGTCATTAATTTAGTAACATTGAGCGTACACACAAGCAGCATTCTGTGAGGATAAATAAAGCTGAAACTGCTCTCTATTCACATGCTGGTTACACTGTGCGTTCTCTCCTCTGCTTGAAGGATGAGAGACGTCCCTTGTTCCAATGTGTGGGTTGCCGGGGCATGCCTGCTCTGGGTGTAGGTGGATGTTTGGTTTGTGGCTGCTTCTTGGAGGTGGCAGTGCCCTCAAAATTAGCATTTCGTTTCACAGCAGCAGCTTTTATATAGTTCTGATAAATGGCAGTCAGCCGAGCCGGATACAGCTTCTCTTCTGCTGGCGTTGGGTTGTACACTGATCTCTTCTGCTGGTGTTGGGCTGTACACTGATCACTTCTGCTGGCGTTGGGTTGTACACTGATCTCTTCTGCTGGTGTTGGGCTGTACACTGATCACTTCTGCTGGCGTTGGGTTGTACACTGATCACTTCTGCTGGCGTTGGGCTGTACACTGATCACTTGTGCTGGCGTTGGGTTGTACACTGATCTCTTCTGCTGGTGTTGGGCTGTACACTGATCTCTTCTGCTGGCGTTGGGTTGTACACTGATCACTTCTGCTGGTGTTGGGCTGTACACTGATCACTTCTGCTGGCGTTGGGATGTACACTGATCACTTCTGCTGGCGTTGGGCTGTACACTGATCACTTGTGCTGGCGTTGGGTTGTACACTGATCTCTTCTGCTGGTGTTGGGCTGTACACTGATCTCTTCTGCTGGCGTTGGGCTGTACACTGATCACTTCTGCTGGCGTTGGGTTGTACACTGATCACTTCTGCTGGCGTTGGGCTGTACACTGATCACTTCTGCTGGTGTTGGGTTGTACACGGATCACTTCTGATGTTTATGTACAACCGCTGCAAAATATATTTCCAGTGAGTACGTTGGCTGCAGGTTTGTGATGTCTCCTTAATGGACCAACAAGGCACCTCCCCATAAAGGAGTTTGTATGTGATATGTCACGATCTCCCAGCGGTTATCTTCTGATACCCTGTAACAGGGAAACTGAAGAAGAGACTCGGGAGCTCTTGCACCTCTATGAAGAAATCTCATGTTGGTCCAATAAAGGTATCACCTGAAAGACCAGAGGTGCACAATTCCAGTCCTCAAGCACACAACCCCCGACAGGCCAGGCTTCCAGGATATCCCAGGTTCAGCACAGGTGGCTCAGTGGAAGACCACATGGATATATTGTCCCGTGGCACGGCCTGCTGGCAGAGCACAGAGCAGATATATTTCCCGTGGCACGGCCTGCCGGCAGAGCATCACGGAAGGATTGCTATCCCGTGGCACGGCCTGCCGGCAGAGCACCACGGAAGGATTGCTATCCCGTGGCACGGCCTGCCGGCAGAGCACCACGGAAGGATTGCTGTCCCGTGGCACGGCCTGCCGGCAGAGCACCACGGAAGGTTTGCTATCCCGTGGCATGGCCTGCAGGCAGAGCACCACGGAAGGATTGCTATCCCGTGGCATAGCCTGCAGGCAGAGCACCACGGAAGGATTGCTGTCCCGTGGCACGGCCTGCCGGCAGAGCATCACGGAAGGATTGCTATCCCGTGGCACAGCCTGCCAGCAGAGCACCACGGAAGGATTGCTGTCTCGTGGCACGGCCTGCCGGCAGAGCACCACGGAAGGATTGCTGTCTCGTGGCACGGCCTGCAGGCAGGGCACCACGGAAGGATTGCTATCCCGTGGCACGGCCTGCAAGCAGAGCACCACGGAAGGATTGCTATCCCGTGGCACGGCCTGCAGGCAGAGCACCACGGAAGGATTGCTGTCTCGTGGCACGGCCTGCCGGCAGAGCACCACGGAAGGATTGCTATCCCGTGGCACGGCCTGCAAGCAGAGCACCACGGAAGGATTGCTATCCCGTGGCACGGCCTGCAGGCAGAGCACCACGGAAGGATTGCTGTCTCGTGGCACGGCCTGCCGGCAGAGCACCACGGAAGGATTGCTACCCCGTGGCACGGCCTGCAGGCAGAGCACCACGGAAGGATTGCTGTCTCGTGGCACAGCCTGCCGGCAGAGCACCACGGAAGGATTGCTATCCCGTGGCACGGCCTGCCGGCAGAGCATCACGGAAGGATTGCTGTCCCGTGGCACGGCATGCCGGCAGAGCACCACGGAAGGATTGCTATCCCGTGGCACGGCCTGCCGGCAGAGCACCACGGAAGGATTGCTATCCCGTGGCACGGCCTGCCGGCAGAGCATCACGGAAGGATTGCTGTCCCGTGGCACGGCCTGCCGGCAGAGCATCACGGAAGGATTGCTACCCCATGGCACAGCCTGCCGGCAGAGCACCACGGAAGGATTGCTATCCCGTGGCACGGCCTGCCGGCAGAGCATCACGGAAGGATTGCTACCCCGTGGCACGGCCTGCCTGCATAGCACCACGGAAGGATTGCTACCCCATGGCACAGCCTGCCGGCAGAGCACCACGGAAGGATTGCTGTCCCGTGGCACGGCCTGCCGGCAGAGCACCACGGAAGGATTGCTATCCCGTGGCACAGCCTGCCGGCAGAGCACCACGGAAGGATTGCTATCCTGTGGCACGGCCTGCAGGCAGAGCACCACGGAAGGATTGCTGTCTCGTGGCACGGCCTGCCTGCATAGCACCACGGAAGGATTGCTACCCCGTGGCACGGCCTGTCTGCATAGCACCACGGAAGGATTGCTATCCCGTGGCACAGCCTGTCGGCAGAGCACCACGGAAGGATTGCTGTCCCGTGGCACAGCCTGTCGGCAGAGCACCACGGAAGGATTGCTACCCCGTGGCACGGCCTGCCTGCATAGCACCACGGAAGGATTGCTATCCCGTGGCACGGCCTGCCGGCAGAGCACCACGGAAGGATTGCTGTCCCGTGGCACGGCCTGCCGGCAGAGCACCACGGAAGGATTGCTGTCCCGTGGCACGGCCTGCCGGCAGAGCACCACGGAAGGATTGCTGTCCCACGTTCCTTGCTCCGCAGTTACATCATTGTTAGGCATTGTTTACAATTGTGAAAACAGAGCGGGGGATTAGTTGGCAATATAGCAACTTGATATGTGGCCTGGAGAAGTGTTTCAGTGCCACGTGTGAGGAGCGCACAAGCAGCTGGAGAACTGGAGCCCCCTGAACAATTTAGCATCGTTATTTAACTCCTTTTCTGACTTGTATCACCTATTATTTCATACCTGTGCAGCACATTGCATGCACACCCCCTTCCCGTGTACACAGGAGCACACACCCCCTTCCCGTGTACACAGGAGCACACACCCCCTTCCCGTGTACACAGGAGCACACGCCCCCTTCCCGTGTACACAGGAGCACACACCCCCTTCCCGTGTACACAGGAGCACACGCCCCCTTCCCGTGTACACAGGAGCACACATACTCCGTTCATGTGCCCAAGGTCCCGTTCTTTTGCAAATCCAGCTCCCTGTTGCATTTTTATTCAAAGGGTTTAAAAATGATTGGACGCTAGATACCCAGCCCTGCGTATGGAGCACAGAGGGCACCTAGCATGATGTAGTAACCACACCCCTGGAGTGCCGGACCCGGTGACGTGGTGACTACATCAGGTGACCCCCAGGGGGTTAATGCAAGGAGCACAACAACGTTTGGGATGGATTATGAGCAGATGCAACTTCAAACTCTGCTGATGTAACAAAGCAGCTCTCCCCAGGCTTGTAGTATCCTGGAAGCGTTTATAAGCATCTCCAGGGTATGTGCAAAATACTCGCTCTGTTCATTATCAGCTTAGAAATGATCGTTCAGACAGAAGCTCTGGAAATGTGTCTGACATTTGTCCCGAGTTGGCAAGTGGAGGAGACCTGTGATACACTGCAGGCATGTGCTCTGCAGCACAACGCTAACCTTGCCTTGCGCCAACATCTCATCATTGTCTTTATTTACTTTATAAAAGACCTTTTTATCCGCTTCTGGGGTATCTTTTAAATTAGGGGTGCTCAACCTAAACTCCTCCCCCCTCCCTCCCCCCGCAGCCACTGACTGAGCCATCTGTGCTGAAGCAGGGATGCCCTCAAAACCTGATCTGTTGGGGGTCTTGAGGACCGGAGTTGGGAACCCCTGAACCACATTATTCTGACCTCGTTCAAGCCGCGGCAGGGTTCAAATACATATTTGTATAGACGTTGAAAGGTTCAGTCTTTGTAAGGACCAAAAATGAACCAGTGACCAGTGCACTGTTTAATGTGCTCCATCTGGGTACCGTTTGGTAAATCTGACAGCTGTAAATCTGTTTTTAGTGATTTAATGATTTGGGGCGTAGGACGCACGTGGCAATAATTCTGTTTTTTTTTTATCTTTTTTTGGGTTTTTTCCAGCCTGCTCATTTTTACAGCAGCTTGTTATTTAAGGACGATTACATTTTGTTTAGGAAAGTAAAATTAAATTGTTCTGATGTTAATAACTTTTATTTTAGGTTAACTGCTAGCTTTTACAAATGTGAGGGTGCTGTTAACCCTTTCACGTCGAAGTCGCCTGCACTTGCGGGCTGTCCGAGATGGGTGCACTGGTGAATATAATGGCATAGGTGCGCTGTAACCGCCGCCCTGGAACGCGGGGAACCGCGGCTATCTAAAGAAAGAGAGCGGTGGCGGTCAAATGAAAATATATATATTTTATTGAACAAGGATCGGAGCTTCAGTCCGCACAATGTGGACCGAAAAGTCGGTCCTGCTTCAATAAAAAAAACCTTCCCCCCCCCCCAATGGAGGGCCCCTTCCTCCTTTACTCGAGTGTGTTACACGCCCATACGGTGGTGAAGACGTTAGTTTTTGTGGAAGACAGCACAATATTTAATGTTTGCTTATGGCGCGTTTTACCGCGTCTCCCGCCGTGTTTGTTGCTGTTCCCGTCATCGTTCACGCTGCGAATCTTACACCGCCAGAAACTTTTATGACGGGAAGAAAAATATTAATTTAGTCTGGGTTTCTTCCAGGCTGGGCGGGCGGACGGTCTGGGTTTCTTCTAGGCTGGGCGGGCGGACGGTCTCGGTGGACGTTCTGGGTTTCTTCTGGTCTGGGCGGACGGTCTGGGTGGACGGTCTGGGTTTCTTCTGGTCTGGGCGGACGGTCTGGGTTTCTTCTGGTCTGGGAGGACGGTCTGGGTTTCTTCTGGTCTGGGCGGACGGTCTGGGTTTCTTCTGGTCTGGGCGGACGGTCTGGGTTTCTTCTGGTCTGGGCGGACGGTCTGGGTGGCGGCTGCTTTGGGAAGTTACAGGTTGAGACAGAAATTGGGGTATTTGCGACAAGGCAAAAGTAGAGCATTTCTGGGGCTCTATGTGTATCAAAGGGAGAAATCCAATTGATGGGAATGAGATGTTTTTGTTTTCCCCTGAAATGCAATTCTTTAGCCTTATTACACAAATCCTGTAGTCTTTGCTCTTCAGATGATTCCAACTAATTCATTTCCCCCCCCTTTCCTCATCATTTTGTTCCCGTGCAGCCTATCTTTACCAGCACATTATTTCTGTTATGGTGAGTAAAAAGGTGACAAAAACCCTCCACTGTACAGTGTGCAGCAAATGAAAAATATCATTCACATGGCTGACCGATCTGTAACCCTGCCCTTCCCCATTATCTCTTCGCACACAGTGCTTCCACTGCAGCCAGGGCTTCTGGGTAATGACATGCGAATGAGCACACAGTGTGTGTTTACCTGCAAAGCTAAGAAAGCCCTGATTCTGTTCCAGCATGGCGTTACGTTTCTCTTATCCCACGGCGATTGTAATAACCACCTCACGTCCTTCTCATCCAAGCGACATCAGACATTAAAAGCACCCCTATTCACTCTGGGGTCCAGAGCCAATCCCAGCCTGTGTGAGTAGTGGGGTTAATAAATGCGCTTTCTGCGCTGTGCTGTACCACCACTCTATAACTATGCAGAGTATCTCTATGCACATTCAGCCTTAAACGCATTGTAATAATGAATAGCAGAGTTTGCATAAGAGGAAATGAGATATTCTTGATTGCACGGGTTAGGGGACATAGGAAGTACAGTGGATTATTTAGCTGTAATTCTTGGGGAGACCCCTCTGTGTATTCGATTGAACATACTCGCCGTAGCTTTATAATGCAGCATTTTAATGTTGTAGTGGAAATTTTATAAGTATCCTTAACCTTCACTGCATGGGGCCAGTCCCTTCTGGCAGCCAAGGGTTAAAATAATCTGCATTGTCCATTTTGACTTTGCTTTTGCATAATGTGTATTTGATTAGCATAAAACGTATTCATTTTATACGGAGGAAAACAGCAGCCATAAAATCTAAAACTATGAGCATATTTCTCAGCAGTGCTGCAGTTCAGGTAAGAATCACTGCAGAAAGCGTAACGTCCGTGTTTAAAGTTTACATAGGATAATGGTGGTTAGGATCGCTGGTTGTTGCTGCATCAAACTGGGTTTAATCTGCAGATTCAACGCTTGTGAATTAAAAGTATTTGTGCAGAGATTACCCTGTCTGGCTGGCGGCTCTCAGAAACGGTTCTGCTCACGGCAGAGCTCTCTCTACTCAAGTGAAGGAAAAAAAGAAACTTTTCTGATGATGAAACCTTTCAACACGCCTCTGTGCTTCCTAAAGCATTTCCGATCTTTAAAGCTAGCAAACATTGTGGTTTACACAGGACAGTCCCAGTTACCCACGTCTAAGATAAAAGCACAGTCAATCAGGAATAAATGTAGCAGCAAAACAGGTTTATTATTTTTTGGGGGGGACAATCCCCCAAAATGGTGTTTTTGTTTCAGTAAAGTATCACATTTGCCATTTTTAGAACGGCTCTGAATTCTGTTCCCAATATATCGCTGACGCGTGTGGGCCTCTCCGAAGCGGGCCGGCTTCTGTTCACCGTTCTCTGCGATCGGGGTGGGGATGGGGGATGTCTGCGTGAGAAAGGAGTTTGTGTGTTTCCTTTATTCTCATCGCAGTGACCGGAAGCCCAGAAATAGCCGTACACACAGGATAACGCGTTTGCTAGCTAGTCAGGGCAATCCTACTTGTTACCAGGAATAGTCACAATACATTGCCAGACTGATCTAAGGTCAGTGTCTCTGATCAATATCTGTACTTGCCATTAAATTGCCATTTGTGGGACCCCCTAATGTCACTGACTTTGGTCCGTGAAGGCTGACCCCTCCGCAGTAGTAATGCATAATATACTGTAACTAAATATCACTGCCGTAGTAGAAGGGTTCCTTTTATTTCAGAGCGCCCTATTGTTAGAGAGCTGCATAAGGTGGGGTTGTAATGATGTGAGTGGGAGACGTGTACCGGCTTCCTTACCATGAGCAAGTGTTTGAACGTAGGTCGTAAATCCTGCAGCACAGGAACAGACCACAGAGAAGGGGCCCGAGCTTTTGGCATTAATCAGTCCTCGGGTTATACAGATGCTTAGAAAATAAGATTGTGGCCCACCTAAAAATATATAGTAATATAATATATAGCAAAACTAAAACGTCAGCAGGTTTTCCTGAATATACAGAGTATGTATGTATGTATGTATATATGTATATAATGCCATTGATGGCGCTTCACAGCAGTAATACACGTGACAATCATATAAATAATAAATAACACATAATGGGAAGAAGCACTTTTAGACATAAAAGTGACACATGGGAAAAGCAGTCCCTGCCCCGAAGAGCTCACAATCTAATTAATCCATAATGGCTAAGGTAGTTATGAGCCGACATGCAAACTTTGTTTTCTAATTGGAAGGATGTCAACTGATATGATTAATGAACGCCCGTTACAGGAGTGTTGTTGAAGTGTGGTAATGTCTAAAGGACCGTACTGAAACTCCCAATCCAGTCAATAGGAGTTTGTGCGCTAGAGCCCAGTTGGCACTATTGCACTTTAACGCCTTAAGACTAATGTCAAATTGTAATGCTTTCAAACACTGTTAAACACATTGTATTATTACTGGTTTGCGACGGGCAGAACAGGTACCTTTTTTTTTTTTTAATGTTGGCAATGTTTTGAGAAGTGTGTGTGTGTGTGTGTGTCTAGTTCCTAACCCCCCTGTAAGGTTTATTTGGGCAGTTTCCCTGGGATCCGACGGCTGCTGCTGGAGCCCTCCTGGCACCAGCTGAATCTCCCAGGGAGGGAGGTGCGATTGCTCATATCCTGTGTTTAGAGAAGAGAATGGTTGTTTTTTTCTGCGGCTGTTTTCTGAGGCTTGTGTGGGTGTTGAGAACCAAAGGCTTACTCAGGGGAACTCTCCCTAACCCCCTCACCTACACCGGATGAGCAGCCAGCACTTTCAGTCATATGTGGGCTGTGTAAGTCCAGCAGCATCGGTACATCTTTCCAAACCACTTCTGTGCGTTACTCACCACATTGTGAAATACGGACACACCGGGCCTTTCTCTGTCTCCGTGCCCAGCACGGCTCTGTGTATTATACACCTTCTTTCACAGAGACTTCTTGCTTCCTCTTTTTTTGTAGGATACTTTTGTAGGTTGCAGACCTGCCTAAGACACGTGAATTTGCTCACAAGTGATCTTTTTATTTGCTATATGCAATACGGTGGAGGTTTCTTGTTGCCTTTTTCACCCATCGTAACTTAAAACGTGTGTGTGTGTGTGTGTGTGTGTGTGTGTGTGTGTGTGTGTGTGTGTGTGTGTGTGTGTGTGTGTGTGTGTGTGTGTGTGTATTAAAAAAAACCACAAGACGTAGCGCTGGATAGTTAAATTTAAATATAAGTGACTACATTTGCAAAAATGCATAGTGATACATGACTAGAATAAATATACTCTACTAATGTAAATTAATGTGCAAAATTAGTGGGTTGAACCTAAAAAACAGTAATAAAATTAAATGCAAGTGAATAGTGTCACATGAAATCCAAAAAGGAAAAGTCCAACCAGTTCCACGAGATGGTTCAGAGAGGCAGAGTCGGTTCCAATCAAACAGGTCCTTTTGAAGCACTTTGCAGCTTCTAAAAGGGGTGTTGCCACCCACGCAAATACCTAAGAACAAAAAGAAGCGCAGGCTCCATAGCATATAACTGTGTATAAAATTGGGGGAATGGATTAATGACAAGCCGTCCCAAAGAATTGCACTTACAGGATATTAAAAGAACCGATACATTGGAGAGAAATCTCTATTATGGGAGTCGTCAACAGGGGTGGAGGGGTCCATGAAAGGATGGGTGCAGCGGAGTGCTGGATTATGGCCACCTATAGCTCCTGCCACGAGCGGACGTGGCCCCACAGCGTCTCACAGATGCCTCAGTTTAGTCTCGCACATCAGTGTTGACGTATCGGCTGTATAAGAAATCGGCCGGTTGAGACTGCTGGAAACACTGGACCTCCTTGCACACATCCGCACGTGATTTCGTCACGGCACGTGACTTCATCAGGGGTACCTGTAAGTGCAATTCTTTGGGACTGCTTTTCATAAATTTTATACAGTTATATGCTATGGAGCCTGCTCTTCTTTTTGTGTGTGTGTACATACATACATTGTGAAATATAGGACACTGCAGATAAGAGCATCACGTGTAAAATGTAAGGCTAGTCCGACATGATCGTCTAGTGTTTTTCAACACCGGTTCTTAAAGGGTTCCCTGCCATTTTCAGGTTATTTGAAAATTGGACCAAATACAGAAGAATTTAATATGCATCTGATCTCAGACGCGCTATTAGAGAGGGTTGGGGTTCCTTACAATGCATTTGATCTCAGACCCGTTATTACAGAGGGTCGGGGTTCCTTACAATGCATTTGATCTCAGACACGCTATTAGAGAGGGTTCGGGTTCCTCATAATTTCACAATATAATTATTTCCTTAACCAAAAAAGGTTAAACACTGGCCTTATGACTGTGCTAGACTACTTCTATAAATACTCAATACTACTAAAGCCCCAGCTCCCTCTTTAGATACAAGCGGCTTGTGCAAGCAGTCACCGAACATACATACATACATACATACATACATACATACATACATACATACATACATACTGCTACATTCTTACTAAATCCAATCTTCATTACGCTATCACAGTTTGTGGAGCATTGTAACCATGGACTGGAGGAATGTTAAACAGGAGACAGGGATACTATAAACACTTAGATTGTAGGCAAACGATGCACGCCGATTTCTGCTTTCTTTCCCATAACCTTGATGGGCCTCAATCACTCCCCACATTCCAGCAGCAACAGGCCTCAATCATGCAAGCTTCATCCATATGAAATCTGCCTGAGCAAGAGAAGGCGGCATCACAGGCATATCCAAGCTGCAAACCATGGCAATATCCGACAGATGGTTTCTTTAAATAAATAAATCAGTTCTGTAGTATAAGATAATACTTTAATAAATCTCTCTTTTTTTAAATTCAACCCGTAGTGCCATTTTTAATTTGTTTTTAATATACTGAGCATCCTTTTTGATTTCTGTAGCAGGTTTAGCACCACCTCCCCAGCAGTGCAAGATCTTTGCAACACTTTCCTGTTTGTGATTATGTGTTGCCAATGTTCCCAGCAGTTTGAGCTGCAAACTGTAACAATAGATAATGTTACCTTAGTAGTATGAGAATACATTGTAGCTGCTGTTACACTGACTGAAGGACGGGCTTAACCTGTAATGCAGTCATTAGTGAACACCTGAATTGCCTCTTTAAATAGAGATATTGGACTGGTCATTAATTCAATTAACCCCTCCATTACCAGAGACCCAGTCTGGAATGTCTTGTATCAAAAGTGCAGTTTCATCCTATCACAAGTTATCGATTTATTCAAATTGCATATGAAGTGTAAAGAATTTTCTATCTTAATCCTGTGTGTTTTTTACAGCGAGTGAACTGCGTTCATTTAATTTCCCCAAATAATATATAATATTTTTAAGGAATTGGGGTACAATGCACACAACGGCCTTGGACAAAATGGTTATTGAATCTCTCAGAGCTGTAACTCATTTCTTTGCCTCTGAATGGGTTAAATGGAAGGTGAAGCACTCACATTTTTTTTCCCTGTGGGATTCCCCAAAACGTGATGTTGAATGCAAGAAGATAACACCACAGGAAAAGTGAGCTTAAACTCACCCCCCCTCCCCCCCCTCTCTGCACACAGAGGAAATGAGTCATCAAGGGAGGGGGGGGGGGAATGCTCGCTCAATGCTGCAGCGGGTAATGTAGGATAATAGCAAGCAATGTGTTTAGGCCTGCAGAGCATTACAACACATCAGCAGTGTTAAAAATCCCACCTGTTAGCTCATTCACGTGTCTCAGACAGGTCAGCAACTCTGCTCTTCCCCATTATCTCTTCGCATACACCGCTTCCACTGCAGCCAGGGATTCTGGGTAATGAGCACTCGGTGTCACCTTTTTTTTTGTTTCTTATCCATTTTAACATGGGGCCCTAATAAGTTTTATACCTGCCGCGTTAATACAGTTTATCAGCACAGCTTGGGACAAAGAAGTGCAGAGCCGGGAACCCTACTCACAGACAGCCGTTTCTTACCTTTTTGGGTCTCGTCGGTGTGAGGATACTTTTAACACACGGCTGCTTCGGGTCTACAACGCGGCCGCCCTCCAGCGATTTGCTGCCGCGTGTAATTACCAGGACATTCGTTATAAAGAGTTGTGAGTTTGGGGTTTGTTTCATGGAGACGGGGGCTGGCAGCTTCGGGTCTGTCCCTTGCACTTTTACACAAGCGCAGAAGAGGAAACATTAACCGCGATTCACAAACCTCCGATAGAGGGCATCGGCGCCCAGTCTCCCGTCACGCGCGGGCAGGGTTGCTACCTCCTCCGGGTTTGACCCGGAGTAAGCGATCAGAACTGGGCTTTAAATATATTCATGCTGTGTAAAAAAAAAAGTAATGTCTGTATTTCCACCTCCTGTAATAATTGCCTTAAGATAAGCATTTCAGAGCAAGAATCCCCCTCCCCAGAAGCGCCTAAACTCCTATAAAGTCCAGATCTCTCTGCGAAGAACGTCACGTTAACCTCCCGAACACGTAATATGTCAAACGCATCTATCTCCTGAGCAAAGCAGCAGATTGCCAAAGTAAAAAACGTTTTGTAAAGGCAAAAAACCCCAACAACAATCCCTGCGGACTGCTGCACTAAGCCTGCGCTTATAGTGCCGGCGACGCAAATTCGCCCAAAAGCATTGCCGCCGCCGCTCGCGCTTATAGTGCACGCGAAAGCGACGGAGCGACGCCGCCGTCACGAAAACCCGCCGCCGGCAAAATTTGATTTTCCAAGGGCCGTCGCGTCACGTGACGGCCCTTGAACAAATCAAACTGCGGGAATCCCGCGATGCGGCCGACCGGCGAAACATAACTTGCGACGGGTGACATCACCCATCGTTTCGCCGTCAGCGGCACTATAGGCAAAGCCTAAGGAAGGAAAGGAGGAAAGATAAGGATTAACCCTTTTGCCTGAAGATCCTGAGCTGCAAACAACCTTCCTTTTCCAATTGACGATCTTGTGACTGTCCCCTTCCCAAGCGGTTACCTGATCAGTACACCTTGTTAATAGGTTCCAGTTTATTTTCTGATATTCGGAAGTCTTTCGTTGCAGACATTTCTTGAGCGGTTTATTTGATGCACAAGATCTTTCCGGAGCCCCGGAGGAAGGCCAGGGAACTAGTTACTGGTGGTTTTGGAAGCAAGGATGTTTTCTATTGTAGAATATTCCAAGAAAATAAAAAGTAATGAGCGGCCTTCACGCTTTTTAATTCACAGTATTAGTCCATTACTGTGTTCTTCTGGGCCACCTGAAATGCTTCCCTATTTTAGCAAATATTTCAACTTACGGGTGTGGGAAAAGCCTGACCCATATATAGATCCATGTTTATATATCATATCCGGGAGAAGGAGTGGCTCGGTGAGTAAAGACACTGACTGGCACGGAGTGTGGAGCAGGTGGAACCTGGTTCAATTCCCGGTGTCGGCTCCTTGTGACCTTGGGCAAGTCACTTTATCTCCCTGTGCCTCAGGCACCAAAAACATAGATTGTAAGCTCTGCGGGGCAGGGATCTGTGTCTTCAAAATGTCTCTGTAAAGCGCTGCGTAAAACTCGCAGCGCTATACAAGAACAGGCTATTATAATATATAATATAAATCCCACTAAGACTCAGACCTTCGCAGATTCTGAGGGGATACAAGAATATATATATATATTTAACACCGTTCTGGTTCCTGTATCGGAGTTACTGTTTGTGTTTTAGCGAAGGGGAGGGTTTAATGCAGCGAGAGGACGGACAAACGCCCGCAGTTTGGCTGCTAACAAACCCAGAGATTGCCGCACTCCGAACCTAACAATGTGATCGTTCTTTCCTTGTATAGTGCTGGCAGAATGTGCAGTACAAACAACCTGCAGAATCGCCTGTTCCACAGAGCTTACAGTCTAAATGTTTGGCCTGGTGTATATGGAGGTGGCTGGCCCAGGGTGACAAGGAGATGGCGATGGAGTTGTATTTGTGGCCACTTCAAATATAGTGCAGTTATCAATAGTAATTCCCTGAAGGCCGAGGCACAGACTACACCACTTTAATAGAAGTCGCTGGACAATACGGACATGGTGTTCTGTATTCAGTATCTCTCTGCTCTGCAATCCTATCACAGAGAAATACATTGTAACCCCGCAGAGCAGAAGGGGATTCCAGTCTGCACAGCTGCCTTTAAAAAAAACAATGCAATCCGCACAATGATCAGTAATTGGATAAGTTGCCGATCGATTTTGTTCTCCTGTGATCGATCCGCGAAGATTTGGCGCCCGCGCGGGGGGGGTTCACTAAATGGCTGCAGAGGCGTATTGACTCAGTATCTGTGACTTTGTAAATGGTTGCTATAGAAACAAATAAGGCTTGTTACATTATAATACATTAAAAATGCCATTCGGCGTTTAAAAAAAAAAACCAAAACAAATGCTACACGTATTTTTTTCATAGTACGGAACTGATTTATTTAAAAAAAAGAAAAATACACACGTAGGATATTGCTTGGTCGGCAGCTTTAACCCCTTTCAGTCTGCAGGTAATACATAAGTGATAGATGTAATAAAAGAACTGGGTACACCATGCTCAAGAAGAAGTATTCAGAGCAGGGGTGGCCATCTCCAGCCCTCAAGGGCCACCAACAGGTCAGGTTTTAAGGATATCCCTGCTTCAGCACAGTGAACCAGCCACATGTGCTGAAGCCAGGATATCCTTAAAAGCTGACCTGTTGGCGGCCTGGAATTTGCCCCCCTCCTCCCCCCCCTCTGGATATAGTCTCTCATCTAGGTATTCCCCAGGCTCAAGTAATGGGTAAGGCTTGGGTAAATAAACACCTACCCGGGCCCTATAACAAACGTAATCGCCGTACCTCCCGTGACGAAGCCGGGATCTCCGCTGTGTGCTTGTCCTCTGCTATATCCGCTTATGGGCCGGTATGATCGAGCCCGCCAGCCTCCGGTTATAGGATCCAGCAAAGTTTGCAACAGTGGGAGAAAAATCAGCACCAGCTGATGGATGCACGGGAACCCCGATTTGTAAATATGTAAAATATATATATATATATATATATATATATATATATATATATATATATATATATATATATATATGTATTTAAGTTATGGTGAGTAAAAAAAGTGACAAAAACCCTCCACAGCAAAGCATATAGCAAATGGAAATATTACTGTATGCTCATTTGCATGTCTTAGGCAGGTCTGCAACCCCGCCTTTCCCCATTATCACCCAGCACACAGCACTTCCACTGCAGCAAGGGATTCTGGGAAATGACATGCAAATGAGCACACAGTGTCACCTTTTGCTTCAAACCCATTTTTAACATGGTTCCCTATAGGCTTAAGCTTGCTGCATGGTCACAGCTTTGAACACAGCCAGGGTTAAGATGCATAGCCAGAAAACCCACCCCCAGAAAGCCGTTTCGACCTTAATGGGTCTCATCAGTGTGGGGTTGGTTAACTGGGTATGCAGAGAAGCAATGAGGATGGGGTTTACCATACTTAGTTAAGTTATGGTGAGTAAAAAAAGTGACAAAAACCCTCCACAGCAAAGCATATAGCAAATGGAAATACAACTGTATGCTCATTCGCATGTCTTAGACAGGTCGGCAACCCTGCCTTTCACCATTATCACCCAGCACTTCCACTTCCATCTTAATCCTGGCTGTGCTCAAAGCTGTGACCATGCAGCAAGCTTAAGCCTATAGGGAACCATGTTAAAATGGTTTTTGAAGCAAAAAGTGGCACTGTGTGCTCATTTGCATGTCATTTCCCAGAATCCCTTGCAGTGGAAGTGCTGTGTGCTGGGTGATAATGGTGAAAGGTGGGGTTGCAGACCTGACTAAGACATGCAAATGAGCATACAGTTGTATTTCCATTTGATAGATAGATATTTCTATCTATATCTATATATCTATATCATAAATCCAGGCACGAGAACTCCTACGCGTTTCACCCCCCAATGGAAAGAACTCATCACACTTGGAAACCTCTCGCTGACAAAGAGGCCTGAAGTGCAAAGCAATGGCCATACGCAAGGGAATGCAATATCAAGCTGCTTTGGCAGTGAAGGTGTTAAGAGTCCAATATTTGAAAATGCACGCCCTCTCTTTTTAATTCCCCCGTTGGCATGAAAGGCTTAAACTGCATGCGGATCCTGTAACCGTCTCTGGGCATCTTCCTCCTCATATCCATGCTGGTTTATTTTCTCATGTCAGACGTACAGTATGTATGTATGTATGTATGTATGTATGTATGTATGTATGTATACAAATGGGGATAAACCAGCGGAAACAGATACAGAAGAGCCCTGATCCTGAAAGCTTACACTCAAGAGCAGGGGTTCTCAATGCCAGTCCTAAAGACCACCACAACAGGTCACGTTTTCAGGATAACCCTGCTTCAGCACAGCTGGTGCAGTCTTTGACTGAGCCACATGTGCTGAAGCTGGGATATCCTGAAAACTGGACCTGCTGTGGGGGTCTTGAGGACTGGAGTTCCCCACCCCTGATCTAGAGGGAATAAGGGGCAATGTTGAAACAAAAAGGTAAAGTGGCTGCTCGTTGTGGTACGGAGTGTGCCTCGGGACGGAGTGTGCCTCGGGACGGAGTGTGCCTCGGGGCGGAGTGTGCCTCGGGGCGGAGTGTGCCTCGGGGCGGAGTGTGCCTCGGGGCGGAGTGTGCCTCGGGGCGGAGTGTGCCTCGGGGCGGAGTGTGCCTCGGGGCGGCGTGTGCCTCGGGACGGAGTGTGCCTCGGGACGGAGTGTGCCTCGGGACGGAGTGTGGTCCAGCTGATAGCTGATCCCATTAAGGTTTTGAGGGTGGAGATGTTGGGGGTTGTTGGCTAGCGTGGAGGTCAGTCCAGCCGCACAGCTGACCCCAATAACTATATTAATTAGGGGAAGGGGATAGAGAGGATGCAGTCCAATATATTTTATTATCGTACCCAATAAAGGTTATATTTTACATCAGTCACTATCCGATTGGCAAGAGTGCCAGTCTATAGGGGCCCTGTTCTTGTTTCGGCAAGTTTGTGTTCTTCGGTCCCAATAACTGGTAAGAATTGGTATAACACGATGCGCCCCTCTCCTCGCAGGTCCCTGGATGGGCGTCTCCAGGTGTCTCACAGGAAGGGTCTGCCCCACGTCATATACTGCCGCCTGTGGAGGTGGCCGGACCTGCACAGCCACCACGAGCTGAGAGCCATGGAGATGTGCGAATACGCCTTCAACATGAAGAAGGACGAAGTGTGTGTGAATCCGTATCACTACCAGCGAGTGGAGACGCCAGGTACAGCCTCCTGTAACCGCACCAGCCAGGGCCCAAACCAAACGTCCCATGGGGGCTGCGCTGAAGCAGCGACGTCCAGGGGGTATGGGAGCGGTTATATAGAGCAATGGCATTATAGGGAGGGGTTATATGGGGCAATTGGAGAAGTTATAGGGAGCGACGATATGGAGCAATATGGGGAGTTGTAGTAAGGGATTATATGGAACAATATGAGTTGTAGGGAGGGTTATATAGGATAATAGAATTTGTAAGGGGCGGATATGGAGCAAATTGTAGAGAGGGGTAATAAGAGGAGTTATAGGGAGGGGTTATATGGGGCAATAGAACTTATAGGGGGCGGTTATGGGGCAATAATACGAGTTGTAGGGAGGGGTTATATGGAACAATAGGAAGAGGTATATGGAGTAATCGGGGGTGTTGTAGCGGTTATATAGGGTAATAGTAGGGGTTATATGGGGCAATAGGAGTTATAGGGAGGGGTTTTATGGGGCAATAGAAGTTGTAGGGGGTGGTTATATGCAGCAGTTTTAGGGAGGAATTATACAGGGGTAATAGGGGGAGTTATTGGAAACCGTTGTATGGTGTAATAGGGAGCAGCTATAGAACGAGAACCTTTATGGAAGTTACGTGACCCAGGTGTAGAATTTACCACTTTCAGTAACTTGTGGAGCATCTTGTGCAGGACTTTCTCTCGCTGTTTCCTGTTATTAGTAATTGTTCTTGCCCCCGCTGCTAGTTCTCCCTCCGGTGCTGGTCCCGCGACACACAGAGATTCCCGCAGAATTCCCGCCCCTTGATGATTACAGTCATTCCATCCCAGAAAACACCAATTTCCCAGCAGGCATTGAGCCGCAAATGAACTACATTCCAGGTTAGTCTTATACTGAAAAACATGGGGGGGCAAAACATGATATGGTATCTACGCCAGGGGGGCTCGACACCAGGCTTCAACCCCCCCCCCCCGCCCTCCAACAGGTCAGGTTTTCAGCACAGGTGGCTCGATCAGAGGCTCAGCCTTTGACTGAGCCTCTGATTGAGCCACCTGTGCTGAAGCTGGGATATCCTGAAAACCTGACCTGTTTGGGGGGGCTTGAGGACCCCCCATCTCTATATAACCCCTGATCTACAGTGATTCCTTCCTTTCTTCAGGCTGTGCAAATCCTGAGGCGTATTTTAGGTTTTCTGGAAAAAAACCTATATCAATATTTCAATGTAAATATAAATGAGCTAGCTTTCTCTTATACAAAATTGTTGGTGGTTTTTCTCAGCTGAGGCGATGTTTATTAAATAAGAAAGTTCTCTCTCTCTCATTCGCCCTCTCTCTCGTTCTCGTTCGCCCTCTCTCTCGTTCTCGTTCGCCCTCTCTCGTTCTCGTTCGCCCTCTCTCTCTCGTTCTCGTTCGCCCTCTCTCTCGTTCTCGTTCGCCCTCTCTCTCGTTCTCGTTCGCCCTCTCTCTCGTTCTCGTTCGCCCTCTCTCTCGTTCTCGTTCGCCCTCTCTCTCGTTCTCGTTCGCCCTCTCTCTCTCGTTCTCGTTCGCCCTCTCTCTCGTTCTCGTTCGCCCTCTCTCTCGTTCTCGTTCGCCCTCTCTCTCGTTCTCGTTCGCCCTCTCTCTCGTTCGCCCTCTCTCTCTCGTTCCCGTTCGCCTTCTCTCTCTCGTTCCCGTTCGCCCTCTCTCTCTCGTTCCCGTTCGCCCTCTCTCGTTCTCGTTCCATTCCCGGTGATATTAATGGGGAATTTTGCGTTTCTTCAGAAACTCCTCCCCCGGGTTATCTGAGCGAAGATGGAGACACCAGTGACCAGATGAATCACAGCATGGATGCAGGTGGGTACAGGAGGAGATGGGGGAGCTCGAGTGGGCGGGGGGGGGGCTTCATAGAGTTGACGTTTTGCTGCGTGGATTAGGGTTTTAATATCCTGTATTATTGCTTTTCAGGTTCACCAAATCTCTCGCCAAATCCCATGTCGCCTGCTCACAATACCATGGGTAAGTATGACTCCTAAGCAAAGTATGGGCTCCCAACCTATACAACCAGTGCTACATTAATGTTACTCTCCTGTTACTCTCCTGTTACTCTCCTGTTACTCTCGGATAAGAGAGAGGAGGACAGATGCAAAGAGAAAACAGACACACTGTTTTTAGGAGATGTATATTTATTAGTACGTTTGTGATAATATTTTTAACTAATAGTACAAAAATAGGTGGAATATTAGTGTAGTTACTTTGTTACCCTATTAAAAATGTGGCAGTGGTGGCTGATTTTTGTTATTTTTTTGGGTGGTACAGAACTGTACGTAAGAGTAACTGCCGGCTTAGTACACAGGAGATGCAGCTGCTAGTATGTAATTCCTTAATTTGTGTTACTGTAACAATGAAATACGCTGCAGAGTATCTGCCTAATATTGAGGTCTCTCCGCTGAACCAAAGTATTTATTTGAGAGGTAGAAGATTTATTTATTTTGGCCCCAAACGTGGTCTCTCTTTCCAATTCTCTAGTTCTGATTTACTAGGGGAACACAACAATGCCACAGTGATCCCATTTTACTAATTTACAGGATCCCCCCCCCCCCCTCCCAAGCTGAACTGCATTATTTTTAGCTCCAGGGACAACCCCCCACCCCCCCCCCATTCCTAGTGTTGTAGGGGGATTTAAATGGGCGTCCAGCAGGAAGCTGGAACTGATGATATCGGGGTTCCCTGTTGGCCTGCTGTTTGGCTGCCATTTTCTTTTCTCTTGGACGGATATTTAAATCTAGTAACTTTACCAGGAAGTATCGGGAGACACGGGGGGTCCCCAGAGCTGTCAAATTAAGTTTAGCTGCGGGGACCACGCTGGTTCCCATACTGTAAAAAAGAGGGGGTATAAAATGGAGTAGGGGTGATTGCTGGCTTAAACATTTGAGCTCTTTCGCCTTGGTTTTACGTGAAACCAACTTTAATTTAGGACAGAGGTGAATTAGAGAGAGAAGTGGCCCCCAGTTAGATAAATCCATTTGTAAGAGCCCCTCTCCCTTGAGTTGGACAGTGTCTTGCTGATCATTACATCTCTGCAGAACACAGCTGACGTTAATATTTTTGTTACAAAAACTCAACTCAAAGTTTCCTTTCTGCCCAGACACAAAAGGAGGAGCCGGAGACCTCCGTCTTTCAGAAAAAGTCCTGTTAAAACCCAAGTGTGTGCTAAAGTACCGACTGCTGGTAGTATACACATACTGTACAAAATGTATCCCCGAGAAAATTCCACTTAATCCCCTTTTCCTGCTCCGTCAAACAATTTGCAGAGTTTTAACTTTAAAAGTGCAACAATTCAGTAACACTGCATTTGTTTAAAAAACACATTTTCCCTTGAGGAAGAGTTGATCTAATTTACATTCGGGTACAAGAAATAGTAACGACTGTCACAGGACTGAGGTTTGATTTTGTTGTTTCCCGGAGGGCTTCACAGTTCTAGAAGTGCTCATGTGACATCTCAAGGCTGGAATCTTATCCGCACGTCTCCAAGACACAGAAAGACACATCAATATTGTTACCCAACTGTAAATAAATGGATTTCCCCCCCGCGCTCGAACACGGTGTAAGAGTTTTAGGATTTAGTCGAATCCGTGGTCTTGTATATTTCAGGCCAACCATTATATTTGGACACCACCCTATCTCCCTTAATAGTGTTCACACCTCTTCATGGCCCAGGTTCCCCTGTGTTAGGATACTTTTATTAATGGTGGACACTGGTCACCTGGAGATTTGCCAATGACAGGCCCAAGGTTGCACTGAGGCTGCAGAGAAGAGGAGAGAAGAGGAGGAGAGAAGAGGAGGAGAGAAGAGGAGGAGAGAAGAGGAGGAGAGAGGAGGAGGAAGAGATATAGATTATAGAGAGAGAGAGAGAGAGATAGAGAGAGAGATAGAGAGAGAGATATAGGGCCTTATGCAGAGAGGAACGTAATTTAATGTGAAAACGGCAAGAAAATAGCCACAGAATTGGAGCAAGTTATGGTCGTATGCAGAAAGCTGCGTTACCTAATTTTTCTGATGAGATTCAAAATTGCCAAGTTTTTCTGGCTAGATTGAACTCACTATAATATAGGGCAGAATGGCGAGTTGCAGTGCATCTATGCTACCTGCATACCACCCTATTTTAACATGGCGAATTTACCAATCTCTCCACGTGTTTGGCAATTTTTAAAGTAAAGAAACCTGCTGTGGAGAATTTTATGAATCTCTCCATGTTCTCTGCAGGAGAAGCATCTCTGGGAAGTATTTTCTCCAAAATATGGTGCTATTTCCCTTCTCTATCCTCTCTGCATAAGCCCCATAGAGAGAGAGATATAGGGCCTTATGCAGAGAGGAACGTTATTTAATGTGAAAACGGCAAGAAAATAGCCACAGAATTGGAGCAAGTTATGGTCGTATGCAGAAAGCTGCGTTACCTAATTTTTCTGATGAGATTCAAAATTGCCAAGTTTTTCTGGCTAGATTGAACTCACTATAATATAGGGCAGAATGGCGAGTTGCAGTGCATCTATGCTACCTGCATACCACCCTATTTTAACATGGCGAATTTACCAATCTCTCCACGTGTTTGGCAATTTTTAAAGTAAAGAAACCTGCTGTGGAGAATTTTATGAATCTCTCCATGTTCTCTGCAGGAGAAGCTTCTCTGGGAAGTATTTTCTCCAAAATATGGTGCTATTTCCCTTCTCTATCCTCTCTGCATAAGCCCCATAGAGAGAGATAGAGAGAGATATAGTGATTGATTGATTCTAGTGGCTATGCCCACAAACTTGAACCTGGAAGTAAACATCATGTAGCCATTAAACTTGCAGTCTTCAGTGTCCTCACACGTCGGCTCTGTCGGGCCCTTCGAATCCATTCTTTCTACATATGTCACATTTAACTGCTAGAGACAGACTACTTAAGGTTAAGTGCAGCCCCTGCCATAAAACTTACACAGCCGTACAAATCTGGCTCCGAATCCAGTGTTTTGATGCCAGAACGTGTCATGCTTTGGCTGACTCCAGCGATGATAAGTCTGTGAGAGATGTCAAATAAAACACCGCAAAGTTACCGGGGGAACTGGGACCTGGATCCGGGAGAAATAAAACCCCATTGTTCGTGTTATTGTCATGAAAACGCTCGTGTCTGAAGCCTTCCCGTTCTGCTGCTGCTGCCGCCGAGCTCTTTACAACACCATACATGTTATCAGTTCCGTCTCCGCGCCTCTGGCTTTGTCACTCAGTCTCACCATCTGTTACTTCTTTGTCGTCATACAAGCGCCGATGCCAACTTCTGATCTTACTCAAATCCTGTGGGTCCAATCTGAGCCATGAGCACAACTGCGCTTCGGTATATGTCGGCATTCTATGGGTAAATGTTAACCCATTCTCTGCCGGAGAGGCCAACACAGCCTTATTTGCTGCAGGGAGAGAGAGTAGTTAGAACAGGGAACCTAACGGGTCACCATCTAGTTGTACTAATAATTTAATAGTATTATTAACCTTATCCCTGCCAGGTGAGGCTGCAATACTTTACACACATACGCATGTGTATATATACATGTAAAGCAAATGTGTTGCAGTGATGGGGTTAATATTAATGCAATAAAATAATTATCTGCATCTGGATAATGAGTATTTAGTCCCTTGTACCAACCACTTTTCCTCTATACAGAGAATTAAGGTGTTAATGATTTGTATGAAAGGGAAGTGTAATTTCATATACATGATGTTCAGAAAAAAGGGTCCCTTTTTTATTTTTCGTCGTATCTTGCAGTAAAATAACAATGTTCATGAAAAATTTTAGCAATGAAAGATCTGTCACAGGAGATTATTACATTTTAAGGATTTGATAATCTAATAAATATTCTTTGGAATTGGTGACGGCGCGATGACCTCATCAAGCGCATAGTTACAAGATGGTGTTCAGCAAAGAAGATAAGCGCGTTACAAAGCGCTGGAGACGAAGCAAGAATTATGGTCCAAAACACGGACAGAAAATGTTTCTTGATAAAGCGGACTGAAAAAACGAATTTGTATTGTTCAGGAGAGTGAGCAGCTGGTTCAGCGCGTCACCAATCATGCATTGGACACTGGCGTTCTCGTCTGCGGGCGTTTCAGTAGAAGGAGAGGATTTTGAACGGACAGAATACATCCTTGAGCAGAATGCAAGAGGCGAACAGGTGTATAGTGAAAAATTAGGACTGAGATGTAAGGAGGGACAGGGGAGTGTATAACTTTAAAAGAGAGAAGAAGAATAAGTAATACAGGATTTAATAGGAAGCCAGGAGAGGGATTTCAGCAGGAGAAACGCAGAGCCAGATTTAGTAGAGAGTGACGTGATTCTAGGAGCAGCGTTTAGGATAGATTGTATGGGACACAGGTGAGAGGCAGGAAGGCCGGACAGCAGGAGGTTACAGAGAATAAGGGAATGTGTTAGAGTTTTAGCAGTGGAGCGACCATAAAAGATGTATCTTTGAAATGTTACGGAGGCATGCAGGTTCTTTGTTATCTTGGTGAGAGGGCTGTTTCAGTGGAGTGAGCAGTGCGGAAGCCAGATTGTAGAGGTAATAGGAGTTAAGAAAATAGAACAAGTGAGAGAAAGTGCAAGAACCGTGAGAGAAGTCCCAAAGTGGACCGAAACGTTTACTTTGATATAATAAACGTGTTGAACTGTATTCAGCATCCTGTGAGTGTGTCTCACTCTCTCTTTCTTTCCCTCTGTATATTAGATCCCCAAAAATCCCTTTATTTACCTAGATAGCCCTAACATACACACACACATACACACACATACACACACACACACACACACACAGACCCATACACACACATACACACACATACATACACACACACACACACACACACACACACACACGTATAAGAGGCACAGGGAGGTAAAGTAATTTGTTCAATATTACACAGAATAAGTAGAAGTGTCCGACATTGGATTTAAACCCTGAGGCAAATTAACATTTTAGCCACAATACTGTATCTCCTCCTTATTTGTATTACATAAGCATGCGTGTTTATAAAGCAAAGTGGATTGTCAGCGATTTTGTAAGAAAAATATATTACGCTAGTTCTGCATATTAAGATAAACAAGCCTCCTAAGAGCTCCTCCTGAATCCGGTGAAACTTGGACGGATGTTGGAGTGAGTTTAGCTCAGCAGGTTTTGGTTGGCGGGCGGCCAGTCCTGGATATATATAAAAGCCTGTCCTTATCAAAGAGGTTGCAGCCTTGTGGAAGTGAAATCATTCTCCGTTTCTGAAGAGAGAGAAAGTGCCTGGTCGGTCTTCAGAACAGCAAATCATTTCATTCACTGATTATACTTCTCATTGCTGCAAAGACTGAAAAATAGAAAGACAACCATTGTCTTGGAAATGCTCCAGTATGCATGTTGGAGTGTGTGCACAGTGCGGTGATCAGCTGTTTTATTGTTTAGTGGCTGTGCCAAATGTAAGACATTTTTGATACATTTCTGCAATGGATTAAGTTAAATCTGCAGAGACCCAGAGGTTTAGCAAACACCTAGAAAACTGGTATGAATGATATTGAGAAGCAGACGATCTGAAACATCCTATCATATGAATCCAGACATTTCACAAGTAACGCCTCCTCTTGAGCAGTACAATTATATCTTAACTGCTACTAACAAGCATCTACTTTGGGGATGGGTTTTCTTTGGGGTTATTAGTGTGGCCTGGTTTTAATAAATAAGCTACAACTTTCTGTTGTGCCCGTGTGATGTGTAGTTGTATTCATTTTGTATCTGTATATTATATATATTATATATTTGTATCTAAAACAAGAATCACCATGTTGAATTTGTTGTAACAGGAATGATATTGTTAACAATATCTGTTATCGGTAGGGAATGTTAGAGGTCAGGGAGGATGCTGGAGGTCATGGAGAATCGGGGAATATTAGAGGTCAGGGAGGATGCTGGAGGTCATGGAGAACCGGGGAATATTAGAGGTCAGGGAGGATGCTGGAGGTCATGGAGAATCGGGGAATATTAGAGGTCAGGGAGGATGCTGGAGGTCATGGAGAATCGGGGAATATTAGAGGTCAGGGAGGATGCTGGAGGTCAGGGAGAATCAGGGAATATTAGAGGTCAGGGAGGATGCTGGAGGTCATGGAGAATCTGGGAATATTAGGGGTCAGGGAGGATGCTGGAGGTCATGGAGAATCGGGGAATATTAGGGGTCAGGGAGGATGCTGGAGGTCATGGAGAATCGGGGAATATTAGAGGTCAGGGAGGATGCTGGAGGTCATGGAGAATCAGGGAATATTAGGGGTCAGGGAGGATGCTGGAGGTCATGGAGAATCGGGGAATATTAGAGGTCAGGGAGGATGCTGGAGGTCATGGAGAATCTGGGAATATTAGGGGTCAGGGAGGATGCTGGAGGTCAGGGAGAATCGGAATATTAGAGTTCAGGGAGGCTGTTAGAGGTCGGGGAATGTTAGTGGTCGGGAGTGGTATAGGTAGGGTATTGTTACCACTATGTTATAGGTTAGCTGTTAACCTTTACCCGATGGTTATATTGCATCGTTGCGTTGTTGCCTCTGCACAGACCTGCAGCCCGTCACTTACTGCGAGCCGGCCTTCTGGTGTTCCATTTCCTACTACGAGCTCAACCAGCGGGTGGGGGAGACCTTCCACGCCTCCCAGCCCTCCATGACTGTGGATGGATTTACGGACCCCTCCAATTCCGAGCGCTTCTGCCTGGGCCTGCTCTCCAATGTGAACCGGAACGCTGCCGTGGAGCTCACCAGGCGGCACATCGGTAAAAATGGGGCGACTGAAAGCTTGGGGTTTCTTTGTGGTACCCATCCCCGTCCCAGCACAGTGATCCCCCCCCCATAGCGATAACCAGCAAGGTCTGTGCTTATGTGGCATCTCTGTGGGTTACAGAGCTATTCCTGTTCAGCCAGACGTACCTCTGGGGAATAGAAATGTCTGCAAGGGGTTAATAAGGCTAGGAAGTCTGTGCAAGGGGTTAATAAGGCTAGGAAGTCTGTGCAAGGGGTTAATAAGGCTAGGAAGTCTGTGCAAGGGGTTAATAAGGCTAGGAAGTCTGTGCAAGGGGTTAATAAGGCTAGGAAGTCTGTGCAAGGGGTTAATAAGGCTAGGAAGTCTGTGCAAGGGGTTAATAAGGCTAGGAAGTCTGTGCAAGGGGTTAATAAGGCTAGGAAGTGTGTGCTACTCACAGCCCCTGTAATCGTGTGGAATAAAGTCCCCTCTTATCGGAGGCTGTTTTCTGATGCCCTCGTAATGGAACTTTGCATTATTGTACATCCAGGCTGTTATTGCACCTAAACCCCCCGTCCTACCTTGTCTGCTTGCCTCCGCACTGACATATTTACACGTCTTTTGGTCATATCTTGTTGGAATATTTTATTAACTGTGTTCTGTACAAGAAGGAAAATCTGTGCTTTGGCCAAACTAACTGGAACACGTCTCCCCTCCAGTTAATCCGGTGGTTACAAAAATGTTTCCATTCTGGACCCTTAAATGTGAAAACACAAGACCTCCCACAGCAAAATCCCACTGTTACCCAAACACTGCAAAGATCACCCACCTTCCCTCCCCGAGCGCTGCCTCTGATCCAGTCTGTTGTACATTGAGGTCCATCCAGACATGCGTTACGGCTGATTAGCTGATGGTAACCAAACTCCTGGAGTGCCATTTAATGTTTAGAATTTCAGTAGGCTTGTGTCAGCAGCCCTTCTAAAAGTTCAGTCCGTTTCTACTCTGATCTGCGGCATATCCTTTCAGAAAACCTCTTTCCGTGTTCTCTGCAGTGTTATTATTGGGTGGGATCCTTTTAATGCTGAGGGCCCATTTGTATGTTGTATTTTGGGGGAAATTGTAAGAAAATAAATATGGATGTGCCCCTACCTTTTTATTGCCAGCAAAGTTTTTTACGGCATACATTATGAAATGCGCTTTTTCAATGAGAAATGCCAATCTTCAAGGGCCACCAACAGGTCAGGTTTTCAGGATATCCCTTCAGCACAGGTGGCTCAGTCGAAGACTGAGCCACCTGTGCTGAAGCTGGGACTGATTGAGCCACCTGTGCTGAAGCTGGGACTGATTGAGCCTCCTGTGCTGAAGCTGGGACTGATTGAGCCACCTGTGCTGAAGCAGGGACTGATTGAGCCTCCTGTGCTGAAGCAGGGATATCCATAAACCCTGACCTGTTTGTGGCCCTTGAGTTGCCTCCACTCCCCCCCTGCTCTATATAGTGCAGGCTTCTTCTATGTTGCTTATTTTTTGGGGAAGTAAGACTGCCCTTGAATTCACAAGCTTGTGAATATAAGATGGGAGTGCAGCAGGGGTCTGTAACTGCCGGCCCGCTGGGCAAATACAGCCTGCAAAGGACCTTGAGGTGACCTTTTGTTCCTCTGCTCCTGCTGATTTCATGCTAGCTGCTTAGGCAGCTGAGGGCAGTTGTTCCCACTGAAACGCTCTAGCGCGGGTAATATACATATATATATATGGTGCAGATGTTCTAAATGCTGGAAAAATGTTGAAATATAATCATTTTTAAGCCTTTAAATGTTTCCAAAATTCTATTGCAAAGAGCCCTTTGCTCCTAAATGTGTTCTGATCCGGCCTCTCTAGTGACGGACCTTGAAGTGCAGACTTGTGAGCGTAAGGAGCTGGGAGGCCTCGGGCTTTGCTTGCAGCTCTGGAGTAGAAGGGGTTAAACTAGCATGTTTTTGTTTTTTTAAAGATCTGTTATAGCAGGGGTAGCCCACTCCCATCCTCAAGGGCTACCAACAGGTCAGGTCTTCAGGATATCCCTGCTTCAGCACAGGTGCTCAATCAGTGCCTCAGTCTTCGACTGATTGAGCCACCTGTGCTGAAGCTGGGACTGATTTGAACCACCTAGGCCGAAGCATAGATATCCTGAAAACCTAACCTGTTGGTAGCCCTTGAGGACCGGGGATGGCCGCCCCTGTGTTATGAGATCCACGTCACACACAGCTGCCGTTCTTGCCCTCCTTTGTGCCCATGCTCACTGACCGGAGTGTCTTGTCCCGCAGGGAGAGGGGTGCGCCTGTATTACATAGGAGGGGAGGTGTTCGCCGAATGCCTCAGTGACAGCGCGATATTCGTGCAGTCCCCAAATTGTAACCAGCGGTACGGCTGGCACCCCGCCACTGTCTGCAAGATACCGCCAGGTAAGGGGACCGCGGCACCCACACCAGGGACCTGGGGAGAACTGCTGATCTTCTGTTAGTATTTAGAGAACCCTGTGCATTTTCTGCCATGTTTTGCAGCCAGAAGCAGCTTCCTGCTGCAATATGCAGGCAACGCCCATAGTCTTGCAGGGGTCCGGGGGATGTCCGGCGCCTCCCTCATTCACAGCCCCTTTTTATTTTGCTTCTCTGCAATAACCTAAAACACCTGGGAAACGGCTCCCAAAATTCTGCGTTCCCCACAGACAGGCGCTGGTCACCGCTGCAGTTACACTCACTGACCGCTCTTAGATCAGGGGTGGCCAACTCCAGTCTGCAAGGGCCACCAGCAGGTCAGGTGTTCAGGATATCCCTGCTTCAGCACAGGTGGCTCAGTCAACAACTGAGCCACTGATTGAGCCATCTGTGCTGAAGCAGGGATATCCTGAACACCTGACCTGTTGGGGGGCCCTTGAGGACTGGAGTTGGCCACCCCTGTCTATAGATTGTAAGCTCTCCGGGGCTGTGTGTAAAAACCGGATGATCACGCGCCTGCTGTTCTGCGGAACCAGACGGTGTCACCTCCTTTGCCTGTACGTGTAATGTGTGGTTGTTTTTGTGCAGGGTGTAACTTGAAGATCTTTAATAACCAGGAGTTTGCGGCTCTCCTGGCCCAGTCCGTGAACCAGGGATTTGAGGCCGTGTATCAGCTGACCAGGATGTGTACTATACGCATGAGCTTCGTCAAGGGCTGGGGCGCGGAGTACAGGTCAGTGTCACCATGTCACAGGAAAAGGGATACGCAGCTCAGTGACATGTACAGCAGGGGTGTCAAACTCGGTCCTCAAGGGCCACCAACAGACCAGGTATTGGGGATATCCATGCTTCAGCACAGGTTTGCAAATGCCTGTCCTGTTGGTGGCCCTTGAGGACCGAGTTTGGCACCCCTGGCATACAATGTGCTCTTCATGTCATTACCCAGAATCCTTCTCTGCAGCTGCATGACGTGAGAATGGCGTGAATGAAACCGGTTCGGGGACATGTGTAAATCTGCAAACACACACACTCGCGCGTTCTGTCTTTTCTTTATCGGTGACACAAAGCTGCAGTCCTAGTCAGAGTCACGGTGTTAGCCCGTGTTACATTGTATCCAGCGGCCCCCGGCTCTCCGTCCTCCCCCGCGCTGACCACATTCTGCCCTGGGAAAGCTTTCACTGCTTTTCTCATTTGCAGCAACGTCGATGTGAATCTTAGGGGGTCTCTTAAAAATGGCCGCAACTGTTGCAATTGTTTGAATGGCTTCAGCGGCGGGGGAGGCGATGCTGCTTCAGAGAACTGTGACAGATGTCATGGTGGAGAGGGTGTAACGCACGCAGCCTGCCAAAGTGAAACACCCGGCTGCTGTGGGAGCCGCAGAGACACCCATGCCGTGTCCCAGCTCCGACCGCTGGGTGCCAGATGTTCACTGACCATTGCGCTGTTAACCCCTCTGTGCCAAAGTGTGTCGCAGCATGCTCTGCGCAGCGCAGGCACTGCATGGGTTACCTCTCATCTCCCGCACTTGACAGCCGGTTCCAGGGTTGGCCGGGAGCCAGGGAGAGCTAATGGAGCCCAGATGTGCCTCTGTTTGGCAACCTCATTAGTGATCCTGAGGTTTCGCTCTCACGTTTCACTCGCTCCTCCTCTCCGTAGTAGCGCGCCCCTGAACGCTCCCTATGCAGAGTCGCTTTGTATCAAGAGTGTACTCCCCAAACAGGACCCTGTATAGTGGGAAGAGACCCAACTCGCACCACAAACAAGCAGAAATAAATATCCGTGGGTCGCAAGTAATCTCTTCCTGCAGCAGTGCTGAGCTCTGCTGTGTATTGTATCCCTGTTGTATTTAAAAAAAAAAAAAAAAAACCCTTACTGGGACACCCGTAGGACTCCTTGTCACGTGTAATATTTTTACTTTCTCCATAGGCGTCAGACGGTGACCAGCACCCCCTGCTGGATCGAGCTGCACCTGAACGGGCCGCTGCAGTGGCTGGATAAGGTGCTCACACAGATGGGTTCCCCCAGCATCCGCTGCTCCAGCGTCTCCTAGAGAGGAGCTGCCAGGTGACGAGATCTGTTCCAGCCAGAGGTCCCGGGGGGGGCGACGAGACTCAAGAGCTTCAGAACTAAACCGGCAAACGAGCCGCTCGGCCCATGCACACTGCAGAGCAAGCTCAGCGGCCACGGACTGCAAACCCACAGCCACTGTGGTCATCACACATCACGTGGCCCGACACTTTGCAGACAAAGCGGTAGCATGCAGAAGATGCATTGCAGCTAGAAATCATTAAGTTGTTCTTCAAGTCCAGCGATGGCACTCTGGTTGCGGACCTGCACTTGTGCTGGGTCCCAAATCCACCTCCGTTCCCAACGTTATCCTGGGGATCCCCTCTGCGGGTGCTCTCTCCTGTCTCTGCAGATACATGGCAAGGACACAGCATGGCTGCACACTCAAATATTCCAAAAGTGTATATGTATTATAGGAAAGCACTTTCCACGAAAATCAGCCCGAGTGGGTGCGACGAGACAGAAAGACAATTACAACTAAGGAACAGTTACTGGGTCACGTCAGTAATATGTGCTCCAACAAATCACATTTCATGAACAAATTCAGTAATGACAAGCAAGGTAGGAAAAGCTCTTGGGTTGCATGCGCATACGTTACCAGAGCCGCTGAGAGCCAATGTTCTCGGACATGGGGCATAATAATGTTCCAGAGAGAAGCCTTCCACCAGATCGAGAACCCGGATCTCTGCAGAGGGGACGAACCTGATTTTGTTTTGAGATTCCACATTGGGCTCAGCGGTCAGGGTTATGGAATTGCGGCCCATAACGTTCCCGGAGTTCTGGCTCCGGAGCAGTTTCAGGCCTTACCCTGAATCAAAGGCGACATTGCAACGAATGTTCTGTAGGTGGGACACACGGCGCGCGCGTGTGCGTGCGTGCGTCTATATATGAACTATAGGTGGAACCACTACAGGGAGCTGCTCTGCCAGTAAACATTGTTACTGTAAATAGCTGTGCAGTCACAATGCTACACCAGGAGTGGCCAACTCTAGTCCTCAAGGGCCACCAACAGGGCAGGTTTTCAGGATATCCCTGCTTCAGCACAGGTGTCTCAATCTTCGACTGAGCCTCTGAGCCACCTGTATTGAAGCAGGGACTGATTGAGGCACCTGTGCTGAAGCTGGGATATCCCAAAAACCTGACCTGTTGGTGGCTCTTGTGGACTGGAGTTGGCCGCCCCTGTGCTACACAGCCCTTGACAGTGGGCTGGAGAGGAGCTGTGCTGACTGAGGGCAGCAATATGTAAATGTCCCTGTTTGTTTTTATTACTACAAGTATTGAAGTACTCATTAGCATGCTAGCCCCCATTAAATCATGTGCTTGTGCCTTAAACGCCCGAGTGTGTGGCGGAGTGGGCAGGCTGGCGCAATGCGTCGTACGTGGGACACACCCGATCTTCACCATTCAGCAAACCTTTGCAAGCAGTCCACGTTCCCAGCACACCGCGTTTTCCGCCTGTTGGATAACCAAGGTAGGAAACAAGACCCCGTTCTCGGTATGCCATATTGCGCAGAATATTGCAGGTTAGGGGCGCCGGACGGTCAGATGCTCTCTGAGGATCTTTTTTTTGGTCCTAAAACTGGGACCATTTACACTAAACATGTCACTCCGCCGGGGGAGAGGCTCTCGGACGGGTCCGCAGCTGGAGAGCGGATACGACTTTACTTTTTTACAAACTCACGAATTTCCAATGGAAATAGAACCTAACTGTAAACATTTAATTGTACGTGCGTCTCTGGGGAGTCTGCGATCTATACAGGTACATCTCAGTCAGCCGTGGACATTATTTAGGGATTAAAAACCCGACAATGCCGGAACCAGGTGAGCATTTATTCGGCTTGGCTGGGTAGCACTATGATTAAACCCTGCCCTGCCAGGGGACCCAGCAAGGCATTACTCTATGGCAAACGGGTTAGTCTCTGAATAGTCCAAATCATTATCCGCTGTAGCTCACTTATTCAGTGGATAGATTCAACACAGTAAAGTCAAGGTTTGTTCCTCAATTCCAAGCCAGGAAACGTTGGGGGGGAAACCATGATCTGTGTGGGAGACATGTAGCAGGGCGGGGGCTATGTGCTTATCACACCGCTCCTCCCTCTCTGCCATATGGCAAGTTTGGCATTAATGTGTGAGAGATTACAGATATCAAGGAGTGTCTGTAAACACTTTCTCCGGGGTTACAAAGTGTCAGGAATGTAAATTAGGACACACACTCCTATAATATTGTGGGTGCCTGGGCTGCAATCCTTGGAACCGAGTTGTGCAAATATACCTAATAGTTTAATGGGTTTGTAAGCCGCCAAAAGGAATCGGTTACAATGCTGCGATGGGTCTCTGCCCAGCAGTATATATATACGGAGAATGTCCGCATAACGCACAGATTCCTGATGCTACAGTACGTGTTTGGTCCTTGCTGCATTTTACCCCAGGACTGGTGGTCATCTCAGCCGGGTACTCCTGGAAGTGAAGCTTTTCTAAGTACATGTGTAGCGTTCTTTGCTCTGGGTTACAGTGTCTCTTGTCTGTGCCCGAGGGCGGGCTGCAGTCCATTGTATTTGTAGCGTGTGTGGGGGAGTTTGACTCCTATTGGATTTTTTTTAGCATGAAAAGGGACAGGTTAATTCTGGGCCTGAAACCAAACATTTACGTTTTTCTTGTTTGTTTTTTTAGTTTACTTGCAGTTTCTTTTCATTCTGACTGTGTCCATTTCAGTCTTCCTATTACAATGTATTTTAGAACAAAGTGCATCTTTATTTGTGAGCTAATGTCTATATATTTGATTTTATATGCACAGGAATTGTCATCCTGATGTACAGTATCCCTCTAAATTCCCAAACACACGCCATGCTCTGATTGGTTGAAGCTTCCTAGCCTCCACCAATCACAATACCCAATAAGCAAATTTTTTTTTTTTTAAGTATAATTTTAATTGGTTTTATTACTGGTGATATTAGTCACATTAAATCGATTTTTCAGATTTATTTTCAATTGACATTTTGGTGTCGTCTTTTACTCCCTGCATAGAATATTGTTTTGTGAATGTAAATAAATCCTAACTAATATCTTTTCAAAACAATTTTATTCCAAATGGGTTTTATTTGGTTGAATTTCACTAAACATGTTTTTTTTTTTTTTTTTTTAAATCCCCTTTCAATATCAGTTATTGTTTTAGTTACTGATTTTCCAAGGTTTCAGTAGTTAGAACTTGATGACATTTTTTGTTCTTGCTCACATTGCAAATCTGTATTAACACATCCCATTGTTTTAAAAACTGCTGATAAGGGACATTTGTGTTGCTGAAGGCTTTTCACAGCACAGGAAATAATTTCAGATGGTTTTTCTTAATGGTTTCTATTGTGATTCTACCCTTTCCTCTGCATTGTTCAGCACCCCACGCACCTTTTGTGCATCTTTATAATAATCTCACTTATTGCGTATTCTTTTATACAGAGCTGATATGACGGAAACCTTGAGACGCTGCACATAGTGTGAAACTAAATGGATTTTGCCAGAAACCCAAACATTACCTTTTCTTTACCTGGTTCAGATTTTCATTTTGCTGGGCAGTCCATTAAAGTCAGAATTATTTGATTCAAATGTATTTTTTTTTATGATGCCCAAAACCCTTTACTCTCCCACATTTAAATCGCGATATAAAAGAAACCTCACCTAGTGCTTTTAAATTAACTTTTTTTTTTTTTTTTCCACTTGTTGCTTCCAAGGATATTGTAATAAAATAATTGTATCCAGACCTGGAACCGCCACGTGCCAGGGGAAGATTGAGGCAGATCTGTAAGGGAGAGCGTTTCTAGCTGGAAGCCATCGCGCTGATCTATAAATGCTCAGTTTCCAGTGACCTAATCGCATGAGTAACACCACGTTTTCAAATAAAACCACCAGCCCCCGTACCAAGAAGGATTATCAGATATCGATGTCTCCAAAAGAGGGAAAGAGGGGGAAATAGCACACTCGTAAATAAGTGTGCCGATCGCTGCAGGCTCACTAATGAAATACACAGCAGTGATAACATGTTCCGTAATGTTTTCCAATAGCTCATTTTGGGCTAATAGATAACAGACCCAATGTTTGCAGCCACGAGGGGCGAAGGCTTCACCCATTAACAGTCATTGTTTACACGGGGGCGCATGTCACTTCGGTTAAAGCTGCAGAGCAAGCAATATTCTACGTGGGGTTTTTTAAAATCCGTTCTGTACTATGAGAAAATACTTGTAGCATTTAAAAAAAAAAAAAAAAATCTTAAAGGCATTTTTGTTCCTATAGCAACCATTTACAAAGTCACATTCCCTTCCCCTTCTGAAAAAGCATTGCCTTTTTGAGCCATTGAATCTAGTGCCTGCCTGGTCACATGATCTCCCTCACTTTGGCTGTCAGTGCAGCAGAAGAGGACCCAAGATGCATTTACTGAACACCCAGCTAAATTTCAGCGATCGATTACGGGACAACACATCAACCAGCAACTTAACTAATCACTTGTCAGTGTGCAGATTTATTTATACCCATATTGGAAAAAACAACAAAATGTATATATTTTTATAAATGACCGCTTGAACTGCAGCTTCAATACCCAAATGTTTGAAGAAAATCAATGCCATAAAAATGTAACATGTTGAGAGCGGCCTCCTTCCTATACACTCACACGTGTTACATGTCACGGCCGATAGCAATTGGCGCACTGCTATTGTGTTTAGGAATCTGTGGCAGGTTAAGGGGAGATGCAGGGTCTTTTATTCCAGAAATGAGTGTCAGCCCTTTGGGGCAGGGTATGCCTTTTCTTCGCTCAATACACTAGTATTTGAAACGGCCGGTGCGTTTATACAATGCGCACTGCGCAAGTGCTGTGATAAGTCTAAAATAGTTTATTAAAGTCACCTGTTTAATAAATGGACAATTAAGATCACTGACGCACAATGATTTATTTGAAGGGGGAAAAAAAATAAGCTGACTGGGCTACTTAGTGTTAATCGCATGTAGGGAACGCACACAGGGGGGAGGAGCAGGCTCCGGTGAGCACGGCACTGCAGCTGGAATATATGGAAGCCTGCGGTGTCAACGTCCGCTATCCCGGGTAAGCGACCCCAATGTCACACCATCTTGTCGCGCAGGCCGCGTGATTGCGGCTGTTCTCTCGTGTCGTCACCACCACAGCTGGCTCAGTTGTCCTCGTCCGATGAAATACCTTCAATCTCATCACGATCGCCTCCTATCGCCATCCAGAAAGCTTTGGCAACCTGGAATAACCGCGCGGGCAGCGTTACAATGTTACTGCTCCCAGATATTATAGTTCGGTTAATCCTTCCGTACCGGAGACGGACACAATGTCCCGGCAGTAAAGGAGACTAATTACTGACTTCCACACTATTGTAATAACAATATTAGCGCTTCCTTACCTTCTCTGCGTGTAATTTCCTCTGTTCGTGCGGCAGCGTTGCAGCTTTGTCTGGTAGAGTGAAAATGAAAAGTTAGATATTTTTTGGAATATAGGAGCAATGAGTGTAATGAGTACAACGGATGGGCAACATAAATCCTTGCTGCAAAGGAGCTGACAATCTAACTGGTCATCTGTGCAAAATGCCCGGCCCATTGCAAGCCTGGCGCAGCCTGCCCGGACTCTGCAGTCACGGTCACCTTTCATTTCTTGCAGCTTGGTGAAAAGCCGGGTGAAGTTTTCCAGGTCTCCGTCTCCCGAGGTCAGACTGGCGAGTTCTCGGATATCCAGGTCCAGCATTGGGTCTAAAGGCAGAGACAGAGAGGCCTCAAAGATTGAAGCGTGAAGGATCCGGCCCCTTCACCCCATTAAAGTAATGTGCCTGATGTAGCATACTTCTTACAGAGGGGCTCTAATTCAGAGCTAGCAATATAATGAATGAGTGCAACGGATAGACAACACATCCTTGCTGCAAAGGAGCTGACAATCTAATTGGCCGCTGTGCTAGTAGGCCGTGTGCTGGAGGAGGAGGAGCAGCAGCAATCTCTTTGCATTGTCCTTTAATATCAGTTTAATCCTTCATTTACTGCTGGATTAATAATAATTGTTTGGCAATTACATGATGTGAAGAGCATGAGCTTCTCGTTTCCCAGAAGGCACCTGTGCTGGAGGGGCGGAAGTATAGCACGCAGGCAAGCAAAACACCTACTTTGAGCTGTATCCCAGGGCAGGACTCACCTACAATAGTGTTGATCTGAGCTTCGCAGAGGCTGCCGGCTCCTCCCTGCACCGCGGAGGCTTCTGCGGCCTGAACACTGGCCACTGAGACCTGGGGTGGAAGGGCAGTGATACTGGGATTAGTGTGACCTTGCTCTGCTGCCCACCTTCAGCAAACCATAGCAGTATTTCCACCAGGGCAGCCAGGGAACCTCTTTGCTGCCGCGCGGGACCTGCAATGTGCTGCTGTGAATACTCCTGGGGAAATTAACGCAACAGCCCCCCCCCCCCCACAGGAAAACACAATGGTTTCAACTCTATGTTAAAGCTGCAGTTCAGTCTTTTTTTTTTTTTTTTTACTTCAATAGTTTCATGTGGGCAATCTCTAATTACCTAAAGAACTGTATAGCTGCCGGTCAATTCGTTCTCCATGTATTGATAGGCGAAATTTGGTGACATCATTAGAGCTGGCATATGTTTTTATTTGCTTCTGTCAGTCAGTGGAAGCTCATGAATATTCATGAGCACTCCTGCACTGACATGTGCTAGAGGGAGGGCAGGGCTGACAAAGGGGTGTGCCAGGGCTTGTGACGGGACATGAAGGGGCAGTGCCTTAGCAAATGGCTGTTAAAATAGAATACAAGAAAATTGGTCTTTCAAAGTTGTTTTTTTAAAAACAGAAAATGCTAAAAGTATTTTTTCTTACTACAGAACTGATTTATTAAAAAAAACACACATGCAGGATATTGACTGAACTGCAGCTTTAAGTTCATTGAAAGGTCCCACCCACAGGGATAACACAGCCCCGGGCGTTGTGCCAGAACGCTTTAGTATCGTGTTCTTGTGGGTTTTTTCCCCCCTTTCTGCCTTTCACTGTCATAGCGGGCCTGCAACGCATCGCAACGCAATGACCAACGCACAATATGATGCGAGATCTGAGCCGGGCAGGACCCTTATGGTTCTAGCAGCAACAAGGCACGGCATGAAGTTACGCTCTTCAGCCAAACTGGTTAAGCGTTCCGAAGACACAAGCGAGTGTTGTTCTGGAAGTTGTTTGCCCCAAATGTGGCCCTATCTGCCCCTCCCATCCTCGGCGCTGAATGCCGGGAGACACTGCGGATACCCGCTCACATGGCCTTGCTGATCCGCGCTGGGGCTCGCTCCGGACAGTGAGCTGAAGAGGCCGAAGGCTTGTTCTGGAAGAGTAACAACACTGCGTTACCGCTGAAACCGCGAAGTCGCTGCATGCCCGAGACGTTCATACACGGGGGTTACTGAAAGAACTGCTGCTATGCAGAAAAGGAGTCCGCTGGCAATGAAGAGGTTACATTATTTCATAGTGCAGGGGGGGGGCAACTCCAGTCCTCAAGGGCCACCAACAGGTCAGGTTTTCAGGATATCCCTGCTTCAGCACAGGGGGTTCAATCAGTGGCACAGTCAAAGACAGCCACCTGAGCTGAAGCTGGGACTGATTGAGTCACCTGTGCTGAAACAGGGATATCCTGAAAACCTGACCTGTTGGTGGCCCTTGAGGACTGGAGTTGCCCATCTCTGCTCTTGTGTGCATTAAATTCTCTCTAAATGTATGGGGTTCTCTTCCCCAACCTCTTAAATCATTACCACATCGATAACCGCCCTACCCTAAATGCGGAAACGCATTGTAATAAAGAGGCGCTATTAATTACCAATATGTTAATGAGTTTGGAGCGCTCTGAATTAACCCCATTATGTGTATTTTGGGGGTATTTTCTCCGCCCTTATGAAGACACCACCCTTTACCTATTTACAGGCGAGTCTCTTCCAAAATCCCTGTGCACAACTTGTGTACCTATCCCCGAGTCTGCAGTTATACCCAGCACCGCTTTATATTGCAGCATGTTCATTTCCGGTGGGACCTCAAATAGAACATGCTGTTTTCCCCCACCTCCGTCCTCCCCCTCCATCCTCCCCACCTCCGTCCTCCCCCTCCATCCTCCGCCCTCCCCACCTCCGTCGCCCTCCCCACCTCCGTCGCCCTCCCCACCTCCGTCGCCCTCCCCACCTCCGTCGTCCCCCTCCTTCCTCCCCACCTCCGTCCTCGTCCTCCCCGCCTCCGTCCTCCCCGCCTCCGTCCTCCCCGCCTCCGTCCTCCCCGCCTCCGTCCTCCCCGCCTCCGTCCTCGTCCTCCCCGCCTCCGTCCTCCCCGCCTCCGTCCTCCCCGCCTCCGTCCTCCCCGCCTCCGTCCTCCCCACCTCCGTCCTCCCCGCCTCCGTCTCCGTCCTCGTCCTCCCCGCCTCCGTCCTCCCCGCCTCCGTCCTCCCCGCCTCCGTCCTCCCCGCCTCCCCGCCTCCGTCCTCCCCGCCTCCGTCCTCCCCGCCTCCCGCCTCCGTCCTCCCCGCCTCCGTCCTCCCCGCCTCCGTCCTCCCCGCCTCCGTCCTCCCCGCCTCCGTCCTCCCCGCCTCCGTCCTCGTCCTCCCCGCCTCCATCCTCGTCCTCCCCGCCTCCATCCTCGTCCTCCCCGCCTCCGTCCTCGTCCTCCCCGCCTCCGTCCTCGTCCTCCCCGCCTCCGTCCTCGTCCTCCCCGCCTCCGTCCTCGTCCTCCCCGCCTCCGTCCTCGTCCTCCCCGCCTCCGTCCTCGTCCTCGTCCTCCCCGCCTCCGTCCTCGTCGCCTCCGTCCTCTCCGCCTCCGTCCTCCCCGCCTCCGTCCTCCCCGCCTCCGTCCTCCCCGCCTCCGTCCTCCCTGCCTGCCCGCCTCCGTCCTCCCCCTAAGATTACTCACCGCTCTTCATTTCCACGTTTGACCACACGTTGGCGTTTAAGGCCTGGACGATGCGCGTGACGCCCGTGGACTCCGGGAAATCATCTGTGTGAGGAGAAGCCCAGCGAGTGAGTGTGTCAGGAAGCGCTCGTGTCTCCCGGCAAAATGCCACGGAGGCTGCGACGTCTCCTTACCATCCTCATCCGGCAGCTCCTCGGGACTGAGCTCCACCAACTCGAACCCGTGCTGGATACACCACTCCTGCGCCGTCTGCCGATTCACACCTGCCGGGGGAGGAGGGCACTTAGTAACCTCTTCTGTGCTGGACAGGCCAGAAACTAATTGCTTTAACCCACGGGTGCTCAACTCCAGTCTTCAAGCCCCTCTCAACAGGTCAGGTTTCCAGGATATCCCTGCTTCAGCACAGATGGCTCAATGAGTCCCAGCTTCAGCACAGGTGGGTGTTAGACAGAAAGATGAGAATCGTTTCTAAAGGTCAGGTTACCATTAACCCCTTCACAGCCCGAAGGCTCTTCGGCCTGCAGAGATCAGCTGCGGAACGCACCGATTCAGCGCGGGCTTCTTACCGCTCTCGGACGTCCGCTCGCACACCAGGATCATGACGTCCAGCAGCCAGTCTTCCAGCAATGGCAGCCACACGGACGCTTTCTCCAGGCCCGATTTCTGATGGGGGGGAGGTTTAAATCTGAATATCCTGCGGTCACGAGACGCTGCGCGGGCGGCGGGCGGCAGGAGCTTAGTGGTGATAACACCGCATTAAACGAGCGTGAACCCGGGTTTGAATCTAATTTTGACCTCAGGCAACTCACTCTGGAAACCAAAATTAGATTGCAAGTTCTTTGGTGCAGGGGGCTCGCTGTGACTTCACAATACTATGTACATCAGGGCGGCTGAACTCCAGCCCTCAAGCCCCACCAACAGGTCAGGTTTTCAGGATATCCCCACTTCAGCACAGGTGGCTCAATCAGAGGCTCAGTATTTGACTGCGCCTTTGATTGAGCCACCTGTGCTGAAGCAGGGACTGATTGAGTCACCTGTGCTGAAGCAGGCATATCCTGAAAACCTGACCTGTTGCAGGGCTTGAGGACTGGAGTTGAGCACCCCTGATGTGCATCACAGCGTACACTGCCAGTGATATACAGGAAACAATGGCTATTTTTACTCCGCGCAGATAGGCGAGCAGCACACAGTATCCTTATTACAGGAGTCGGAGGCTTATTCAAAAGATGATTTGCTTGGATAACAATAAGTGTATAACTACCCCTTACTCTGGTCACCTATCTACAGAAGAGCACTTTCCTTTCAAGATGATCGGTTAATAACAGAGATGCAGCATCATGTATTTATACACATTGTATACAGCGTACGTGTGAAGCTTCGCACTTACCACAGAGCTGTCGAAGTATACGACGAACGCCTGCACACACTCCGCTATCTGCGTCGTGACGTGGGGCGTGCTGGGTACCACGCAGATTTTCACATCCGCCGAGTAGTACTTGTTATCTATCCTCCACGGGTACTGCCTCACTCCCACCATCCCAGACGGAGGTGCGGGGAGTTTATCCGTCCCGATGATTTCTGCACCGGCCAAAAACACGCGTGAGAATAGTTCCCAGTGACGAGCGTACGCAGAATACAATCACTGCAAGCCTTTCCATTCGCTTAAAGATGTTACCCTCCCCCCACCAATAGCATCCTAAGGCCGCGCTTATAGTGCCGGCGACAGCGCCGCCGCCGCCACGTCAAAACAAATGGATTGCCGCCATTGCGTGCGCTTATAGTAAGCGCGACGGCTTGGTCGCGATCGCTGGAAGTCATCACAATTTGATTTTTCCAGTGACCGCAGCCTGACGTCGCCGGCGCTATAAGCGCAGCCTTAGACACACATTGCTTACCGATATACGTTTCCATCACACTTTTACCATCTCTACATTCCTTCTCTCGTTATTGCTGTGTTTTAGCTCCAGAGAGAGCTGCTTATAAACTCGTACATGTCTAACCGCTTCGTCTCACAGAAGTGATTGCAACAGACCCTTCTGGCAGAGAATGGGCGTTTCAATCCCGATTTTATTATTTCTAACAAGAACGAAAGAAGAAGACAGAATTCTGTATGTCTTAACAGTGTTTGTCCCAATAAATATTTGAGGGACTGCACTTTGCCCTTACTGCTGTATACTCATTACCGCCCAGGTCTCCACACATTGATGTTCTGCTCAGTGGGATTCCAAGTGCTGGGGATACGGTGCTGATGAACACAGCTCTTTGTAAAGAGTTAGAAGAAGGGCTTCCAAACTAAAGAACTCTGCTCAGACAGTCGTAACTCCGAGAGCTGTCATTCTCAGACAAGCTGCAGCTCCAAAGCAAATGTTATCTCAGGAACCGGCTTTGAACATGTTCCTTCTGCGCTCGGGTTGTGAGAGGAACAGGAGTGTGATAAATACACACTGAGCATCACACAAAATGTGTCCTTTCAGTGTCTGCCAACCAGAACGGTGTTATTGACACTCAGAACTGGGTCACAGACCAAATATGACCTTCAGTTTATCCATGGACAGGTGACTAATAGGAACGCCAGAATCACACTGACCATTACAAGGTGGAGGAGGGCTTCCCGTGTCAGCTTGGAAAAATGCAACGTGTGTCTTCCTGGAATACAGATCAGTTCCAAATATTGGATTTTAAGGCCTACAAAAGCAAATCTACATTGTGCTCAACTTGTTCCGCTACTTACTGCGAAATATACTCATATTTATCAGGTCACAAACTCGGACTAACAAACAGGTATAAATCCTTACCGCGTTAGAAGTAGCAGAACAAATGTACCCCAATAAAATGGGATAAAACAAGCTCGGACAGCCACCTGGTGGAACAAACTTACAACCATACAAAAAAAAAAGAAGTACAATCAATAACCAAGTCAGCCTGTCCATCCCTAAAAAGGTGACCAGAAGGGACAATATTTAAACAAAAACCCTGTATGAAATCTGTGCAGACATAAAAATGCACAGGAATACCAGGGGCTGCACCAAGAGGGGAATCCTAGTGCCCCAAATATAATAATTCACTGTCACCCGAAAATGTAGTGCCCTTTACATACAGAAGAGATAAGAGTGAATGATGTACTCCGAGTTAAAAAGTGTGTAAATGAGACCATACAGACCACATGAGTGACTATCGCCAACTCTTACACTGTAGTAACACAGGAGGGGGAGGGGGTATGATACCTTTTATTGGACCAACAAGTAGTTGATATGTTACAAGGATTCGAACCTCTCAGGGTCCTTCATCAGGTGACATGGAAGAAAGGACAAACACAGCTACCCACCCTTCTTTGCCAACTACCCACCCTTCTTTGCCATCTACCCACCCTTCTTATCCAACTACCCACCCTTCTTTGCCATCTACCCACCCTTCTTTGCCATCTACCCACCCTTCTTTGCCATCTACCCACCCTTCTTTGCCATCTACCCACCCTTCTTTGCCATCTACCCACCCTTCTTTGCCAACTACCCACCCTTCTTTGCCATCTACCCACCCTTCTTTGCCATCTACCCACCCTTCTTTGCCAACTACCCACCCTTCTTTGCCAACTCTTACACTGATATTTGCTTTTAATCAAACATCTCAGAAATGTCCTATTCACTGATAAAGTGCACATGATGTCCTCTGTTGCCCCATCTCCCCCCCTGGCTGTGTGTCTCATTTGCTTTGCTGCAGCTTGTGACAAACCTCACTAATGATTATGAGAAGTACAAGCTGCTCCCCAGACATGGGGCGGAGAACAGCGTGTGTCAGGGAAGCAGCTAATAACTCAGAGGGGCATATGGAAAGGCAAAGGGATATTTATTTTTAAGGGACTGGAGCATTCCTCTGCCAGAACTGCCCCACATTTACTCTCACATTCTCTCCCCAAAGCAGTCACATCTTGTGATTTTGAACAAAATAAATGGCATTTAAATAGGACCCTGCTGAGTATCATCCTCCTCCGCCACCCCCCCAGCTCCCCCATCATCCTCCTCCCCCCCCCCCAGTTCCCCCATCATCCTCCTCCTCCCCTCCCCAGCTCCTCCATCATCCTCCTCCTCCCCCCCAGGTCCTCCATCATCCTCCTCTTCCACCCCCCCAGCTCCTCCATCATCCTCCTCTTCCACCCCCCAGCTCCTCCATCATCCTCCTCCTCCCCCCCAGGTCCTCCATCATCCTCCTCTTCCACCCCCCCAGCTCCTCCATCATCCTCCTCCTCCACCCCCCAGCTCCTCCATCATCCTCCCCCCCAGCTCCTCCATCATCCTCCTCCCCCAGCGTCATCCTCCTCCTCCCCCCCCCAAGCTCCTCCATCATCCTCCTCCTCCTCCTCCCCCCCAGCTCCTCCATCATCCTCCTCCTCCCCCCACAGCTCCTCCATCATCCTCCTCCTCCCCCCACAGCTCCTCCATCATCCTCCTCCTCCCCCCACAGCTCCTCCATCATCCTCCTCCTCCTCCCCCTCCCCCCACAGCTTCTCCATCATCCTCCTCCTCCCCCCACAGCTCCTCCATCATCCTCCTCCTCCCCCCACAGCTCCTCCACCATCCTCCTCCTCCCCCCACAGCTCCTCCATCATCCTCCTCCTCCCCCCACAGCTCCTCCATCATCCTCCTCCTCCCCCCACAGCTCCTCCATCATCCTCCTCCTCCCCCTACAGCTCCTCCATCATCCTCCTCCTCCTCCTCCTCCCCCCACAGCTCCTCCATCATCCTCCTCCTCCCCCCACAGCTCCTCCATCATCCTCCTCCTCCCCCCACAGCTCCTCCATCATCCTCCTCCTCCTCCCCCTCCCCCCACAGCTTCTCCATCATCCTCCTCCTCCCCCCACAGCTCCTCCATCATCCTCCTCCTCCCCCCACAGCTCCTCCATCATCCTCCTCCTCCCCCTACAGCTCCTCCATCATCCTCCTCCTCCTCCCCCCCCAGCTCCTCCATCATCATCATCATCCTCCCCCCACAGCTCCTCCATCATCCTCCTCCTCCCCCCACAGCTCCTCCATCATCCTCCTCCTCCCCCTACAGCTCCTCCATCATCCTCCTCCTCCTCCCCCCCCAGCTCCTCCATCATCATCATCCTCCCCCCCCAGCTCCTCCATCATCATCATCATCATCCTCCTCCCCCCCCAGCTCCTCCATCATCATCCTCCTCCCCCCCCCCCCAGCTCCTCCATCATCATCCTCCTCCCCCCCCCAGCTCCTCCATCATCATCCTCCTCCCCCCCCCAGCTCCTCCATCATCATCCTCCTCCCCCCCCCCAGCTCCTCCTCCATCATCATCCTCCTCCCCCCCCAGCTCCTCCATCATCATCATCCTCCTCCCCCCCAACTCCTCCATCATCATCTTCCTCCTCCCCCCCCCCAGCTCCTCCATCATCCTCCTCCTCCCCCTCCCCCCACAGCTTCTCCATCATCCTCCTCCTCCCCCCACAGCTCCTCCATCATCCTCCTCCTCCCCCCACAGCTCCTCCACCATCCTCCTCCTCCCCCCACAGCTCCTCCATCATCCTCCTCCTCCCCCCACAGCTCCTCCATCATCCTCCTCCTCCCCCCACAGCTCCTCCATCATCCTCCTCCTCCCCCTACAGCTCCTCCATCATCCTCCTCCTCCTCCCCCCACAGCTCCTCCATCATCCTCCTCCTCCCCCCACAGCTCCTCCATCATCCTCCTCCTCCCCCCACAGCTCCTCCATCATCCTCCTCCTCCTCCCCCTCCCCCCACAGCTTCTCCATCATCCTCCTCCTCCCCCCACAGCTCCTCCATCATCCTCCTCCTCCCCCCACAGCTCCTCCACCATCCTCCTCCTCCCCCCACAGCTCCTCCATCATCCTCCTCCTCCCCCCACAGCTCCTCCATCATCCTCCTCCTCCCCCCACAGCTCCTCCATCATCCTCCTCCTCCCCCTACAGCTCCTCCATCATCCTCCTCCTCCTCCCCCCCAGCTCCTCCATCATCATCATCCTCCCCCCCCAGCTCCTCCATCATCATCATCCTCCTCCCCCCCCCCAGCTCCTCCATCATCATCCTCCTCCCCCCCCCCAGCTCCTCCATCATCATCCTCCTCCCCCCCCCCCAGCTCCTCCATCATCATCCTCCTCCTCCCCCCCCCAGCTCCTCCTCCATCATCATCCTCCTCCCCCCCCCCAGCTCATCCATCATCATCATCATCCTCCTCCCCCCCAACTCCTCCATCATCATCTTCCTCCTCCCCCCCCCAGCTCCTCCATCATCCTCCTCCCCCCCCAGCTCCTCCATCATCATCCTCCTCCTCCTCCTCCTCCCCCCCCCAGCTCCTCCATCATCATCATCATCCTCATCCTCCCCCCCCAACTCCTCCATCATCATCTTCCTCCCCACCCAGCTCCTCCATCATCCTTCTCCCCCCCCAGCTCCCCCATCATCCTTCTCCCCCCCCCAGCTCCTCCATCATCCTTCCCCCCCCAGCTCCCCCATCATCCTTCTCCCCCCCCAGCTCCTCCATCATCCTTCTCCCCCCCCAGCTCCTCCATCATCCTCCTCCCCCCCAGCTCCTCCATCATCCTCCTCCCCAGCTCCTCCATCATCCTCCTCCCACCCAGCTCCTCCATCATCCTCCTCCCCCCCAGCTCCTCCATCATCCTCCCCCCCAGCTCCTCCATCATCCTCCTCCTCCCCCCCAGCTCCTCCATCATCCTCCTCCCCCCAGCTCCTCCATCATCCTCCTCCTCCCCCCCAGCTCCTCCATCATCCTCCTCCCCCCCAGCTCCTCCATCATCCTCCTCCTCCCCCCCCAGCTCCTCCATCATCCTCCTCCCCCCCAGCTCCTCCATCATCCTCCTCCTCCCCCCCCCAGCTCCTCCATCATCCTCCTCCTCCCCCCACCAGCTCCTCCATCATCCTCCTCCCCCCCACCAGCTCCTCCATCATCCTTCTCCCCCCCCCCACCAGCTCCTCCATCATCCTTCTCCCCCCCAGCTCCCCCATCATCCTTCTCCCCCCCCCAGCTCCTCCATCATCCTTCCCCCCCCAGCTCCCCCATCATCCTTCCCCCCCCAGCTCCTCCATCATCCTTCTCCCCCCAGCTCCTCCATCATCCTCCTCCCACCCAGCTCCTCCATCATCCTCCTCCCACCCAGCTCCTCCATCATCCTCCTCCCACCCAGCTCCTCCATCATCCTCCCCCCCCAGCTCCTCCATCCTCCTCCTCCCCCCCCCAGCTCCTCCATCATCCTCCTCCCCCCAGCTCCTCCATCATCCTCCTCCTCCCCCCAGCTCCTCCATCAACCTCCTCCTCCCCCAAGCTCCTGCAGCATCCTCCTCCTCCCCCCCAGCTCCTCCATCATCCTCCTCCTCCTCCCCCCAGCTCCTCCATCATCCTCCTCCCCAGCTCCTCCATCATCATCCTCCTCCTCCCCCCAGCTCCTCCGTCATCCTCCTCTCCCCCCAGCTTTTCCATCATCCTCCTCCTCCCCCCCAGCTCCTCCATCCTCCTCCTCCCCCAAGCTCCTGCATCCTCCTCCTCCTCCTCCCCCCAAGCTCCTCCATCATCCTCCTCCTCCCCCCCAGCTCCTCCATCATCCTCCTCCTCCCCCCCAGCTCCTCCATCATCCTCCTCCTCCCCCCAGCTCCTCCATCATCCTCCTCCTCCCCCCAGCTCCTCCATCATCCTCCTCCTCCCCCCAGCTCCTCCATCCTCCTCCTCCTCCCCCCCAGCTCCTCCATCATCCTCCTCCCCCCCAGCTCCTCCATCATCCTTCTCCCCCCAGCTCCTTCATCATCCTCCTCCTCCCCCCCAGCTCCTCCATCATCCTTCTCCCCCCAGCTCCTCCATCATCATCCTCCTCCCCCCCAGCTCCTCCATCATCCTCCTCCTCCTCCCCCCCCAGCTCCTCCATCATCCTCCTCCCCCCAGCTCCTCCATCATCCTTCTCCCCCCAGCTCCTCCATCATCCTCCTCCTCCTCCTCCCCCCAGCTCCTCCATCATCCTTCTCCCCCCCCCAGCTCCTCCATCATCCATCTCCCCCCCAGCTCCTCCATCATCCTTCTCCCCCCCAGCTCCTCCATCATCCTCCTCCCCCCCAGCTCCTCCATCATCCTTCTCCCCCCCAGCTCCTCCATCATCCTCCTCCCCCCAGCTCCTCCATCATCCTCCTCCCACCCAGCTCCTCCATCATCCTCCTCCCCCCAGCTCCTCCATCATCCTCCTCCCACCCAGCTCCTCCATCATCCTCCTCCCACCCAGCTCCTCCATCATCCTCCCCCCCCCAGCTCCTCCATCATCCTCCTCCCCCCCAGCTCCTCCATCATCCTCCTCCCCCCAGCTCCTCCATCCTCCTCCTCCCCCCCCCAGCTCCTCCATCATCCTCCTCCCCCCAGCTCCTCCATCATCATCCTCCTCCCCCAAGCTCCTGCATCATCCTCCTCCTCCCCCCCAGCTCCTCCATCATCCTCCTCCTCCCCCCCAGCTCCTCCATCATCCTCCTCCTCCTCCCCAGCTCCTCCATCATCCTCCTCCTCCTCCCCAGCTCCTCCGTCATCCTCCTCCTCCCCCCAGCTCCTCCGTCATCCTCCTCTCCCCCCAGCTTCTCCATCATCCTCCTCCTCCCCCCCAGCTCCTCCATCCTCCTCCTCCCCCAAGCTCCTGCATCATCCTCCTCCTCCTCCCCCCAAGCTCCTCCATCATCCTCCTCCTCCCCCCCAGCTCCTCCATCATCCTCCTCCTCCCCCCCAGCTCCTCCATCATCCTCCTCCTCCCCCCAGCTCCTCCATCATCCTCCTCCTCCCCCCAGCTCCTCCATCATCCTCCTCCTCCCCCCCAGCTCCTCCATCATCATCCTCCCCCCCAGCTCCTCCATCATCCTTCTCCCCCCAGCTCCTTCATCATCCTCCTCCTCCCCCCCAGCTCCTCCATCATCCTTCTCCCCCCAGCTCCTCCATCATCCTCCTCCTCCCCCCCAGCTCCTCCATCATCCTCCTCCTCCTCCCCCCCCAGCTCCTCCATCATCCTCCCCCCAGCTCCTCCATCATCCTTCTCCCCCCAGCTCCTCCATCATCCTCCTCCTCCCCCCAGCTCCTCCATCATCCTTCTCCCCCCCCCCAGCTCCTCCATCATCCTTCTCCCCCCAGCTCCTCCATCATCCTTCTCCCCCCCAGCTCCTCCATCATCCTCCTCCCCCCCAGCTCCTCCATCATCCTTCTCCCCCCCAGCTCCTCCATCATCCTCCTCCCCCCAGCTCCTCCATCATCCTCCTCCCCCCCAGATCCTCCATCATCCTCCTCCCCCCAGCTCCTCCATCATCCTCCTCCCCCCCAGCTCCTCCATCATCCTCTTCCCCCCCCAGCTCCTCCATCCTCCTCCTCCTCCCCCCCAGTTCCTCCATCATCCTCCCCCTCCCCCCCAGCTCCTCCATCCTCCTCCTCCTCCATCATCCTCCTCCTCCTCCCCCCCAGCTCCTCCATCATCCTCCTCCCCCCCAGCTCCTCCATCCTCCTCCTCCTCCTCTCCCCCCAGCTCCTCCATCATCCTCCTCCTCTCCTCCATCATCCTCCTCCTCTCCCCCCAGCTCCTCCATCATCCTCCTCTCCCCCCAGCTCCTCCATCATCCTCCTCTCCCCCCAGCTCCTCCATCATCCTCCTCCTCTCCCCCCAGCTCCTCCATCATCCTCCTCTCCCCCCAGCTCCTCCATCATCCTCCTCCTCTCCCCCCGCTCCTCCATCATCCTCCTCCTCTCCCCCCCAACTCCTCCAGCATCCTCCTCCTCTCCCCCAGCTCCTCCGTCATCCTTTTCTCCCCCCAGCTTCTCCATCATCCTCCTCCCCCCCCAGCTCCTCCATCCTCCTCCCCCCCCAGCTCCTCCATCCTCCTCCCCCCCCCAGCTCCTCCATCCTCCTCCTCCCCCAGCTCCTCCATCATCCTCCTCCTCCCCCCAGCTTCTCCATCATCCTCCTCCTCCCCCCAGCTTCTCCATCCTCCTCCTCCTCCTCTCCCCCCAGCTCCTCCATCATCCTCCTCCTCTCCCCCCAGCTCCTCCATCATCCTCCTCCTTTCCCCCCAGCTCCTCCATCATCCTCCTCCTCTCCCCCCAGCTCCTCCATCATCCTCATCCCCCCCAGCTCCTCCATCATCCCCCCCATAGCTCCTCCATCATCCCCCCCATAGCTACTCCATCCCATCCATTCCCCCCTCTGTCGGGGCCTACATCTCCTCCCATCCTCGGCCCTTACTTGTCACCAGCTCCTCCTCGCTGAACCCGGCCGCGCAGCTGGTGAGCAGCACACAGGGGACGGAGACCATGTCTGCTATCACTGGCTCCTGCACACTTCAGCCGGACCTACTTCCGCATGGCAACCGACCAACTTCCGCATGGTAACTTCCTCACTTCCGCCCTTCTTCCGCCCGGCCTCCTGTCTGTGTGTGGATGGTCTGTCCCGCCCCCTCCGCTCTGCTCTCAGTGGTACAGTCCGGAGCGCGTCCCGTTGCCATGGCAGCAGGGCCCGGTCACACGGCCGGAGCAGCAGCATGGCCGGAGCCTCCCGGGGCACGGACAGTGTGGGCCGCCTCCTGGTGCAGGTACAGCCCGCGGTGCCCAGTCCGTAACGCCCGGTGTATCCTGGCACGTGTAGCCCGGAATACTACAAGCAGCAGGAGCGAGAGTGTGTGTGAGAGAGAGTGAGTGTGAGTGAGTGTGAGAGTGTGTGAGTGAGTGTGAGAGTGTGTGTGTGTGAGAGAGAGTGTGAGAGTATGAGTGTGAGAGAGTGTGAGAGTGTGAGTGTGAGTGAGAGAGAGAGAGAGTGAGAGTGTGTGAGAGAGTGTGTGAGAGAGAGTGTGTGAGAGTATGTGTGTGAGTGTGAGTGTGAGAGAGAGTGAGAGTGTGTGAGAGTGTTGAACTATACTATTTATTGTTTATAATTTTGAGCTGTACAATTACATAAATATTTGTGTATATATGTGCATGTGTACTGTATGTGTGCGTGCATATATATATATATATATACACACATACATATTTATACTGTATATATCAAATATTCGAATTCCGGTGTCAGCTCCTTGTGACCTGGTGTCACTTTATCTCCCTGTGCCTAAGGCACCAAAAACATAGATTGTAAGCTCATCTGCGCAGGGAGTGTGTCTGTAACACTCCTATGTGCGGTGTACCACGCGTTATAGTGTAATTGTGACGCGCTTTGTGCCCCATTGGGAGAACAGCGCTATAGCTGTTAGCTATATTCCCACAGCTTGTAAGGAAGCCTCAATACACATGTATGCAGATGACACAATCCTATATGCACACAGCCATAGCCTCTCTGACCTTCAACACATACTTCAGTCTGACTTTTCGAAAACTGGATTTCCCAAAACAAACTGTTTTTAAACACTGACAAGACTGTAACAATGGTGTTTGGGACCAAGACTAAATTCTTAAAGCTTCCAGCGACTGAGCTCCATATTAGAACCAACACTAACACCACCCTAACCCCTGTCACTAGTTTTAAATACCTGGGCATACAGTATGGTTTGACTCCCACTTAACATTTGGGATGCACATTGATACCCTGACAACCAAGACCTATGCCAAACTAGGGGTACTTTACAGGAACAAATCCTCCCTAAGGCCTGGGACCCGCTGCGCCCGGCAGCGCTGGCGGCTGCACGGGCGTTCCCCACCAGCAGGGGAATCCTCCCGAGCCGGTCCCTGTCCCCCCTGGCTGCACAGCACACTACACGCTGTGACGCGTCAGCCGCTACGGGATACAAGAGAATTGTGATCCCTAGCGTCGACGCGTAACGTGGTGTGGCTGTAAGCCAATGGGGAGGGGAGGCTTCGGGAGGAGGAGAGGCTTCGGGGAGCGGGGAGGAGTGTGGAGTGAAAGCAGCGTGAGTGCCTGTCTGTGTGTGTGTCTGAGTGCCTGTCTGTGTGTGTGTATGTGTGTGCCTGAGTGCGTGAGTGCCTGCCTCTGTCTGTGTGTGTGTGTGTGTGTATGAGTGCCTGCGTGTGTGCCTGTCTGTGTGTATGTGCCTGTGCCTGTATGTGTGTGTGTGTGTGTGTTGCTTTACTTACCTTCAATCAGCAGCCCGAGCCGGGGAGGGGGAGGAGAGTAGCGGGTCCCTCCGCTCAAGCCTCGCCCCCCCTCCCGCTCAAGCCTCCCACTCCCGCCCACCTCCCGCTCCGGCTCCCGCTCCCGCTCCCTACAGACCGCATATCGCGGTCTGTGTATGTCAGCGCCCCGCCTGTCTGCAGTGCGGGCGCGCTGACTCTGGGAGCGGGGCCTTAGCCTAAGTCTCCTGGTCAGAAAGCGTATCGCACAGCAGATGCTAATGCCAATTATTGACTATGGAGACATAGTATATGGCACGGCTCCTCAAACCCACCTTAGCAAACTTGACACCCTCTACAATTCAATTTGACATTTTGTTCTCCAATGCAACTACAACACACATCACTGCGAAATGCTCAAAGAACTAGATTGGTCATCACTCGAGTCTAGGCGCAAAGTTCATCTTTCCCGTCTTGCCTTCAAATACTTTTTGGGCAAGCTACCCAGCTACCTGAACAAGCTCCTCACCCCTACCACATGCAGCCCTTATCACCTGAGATCAGACTCCAAAAGACTGTTCATGGTCCCAAGGCTCAACAAAGTATCCGGCCGTTCCTCCTTCTCTTACCGTGCACCCCAAAACTGGAACAACCTACCAGAGACTCTCACATCCACCACCAGTCTAAGTTCTTTCAAATCTAAGGCTGTCTCACATTTTAATCTGGTCTGTAACTGTTACATACGCCCATAACATATATTTTCTTTAACTGTGCATGCAATGTCTTGTATATAATGTATACCCTGTTCATTTATGTAACTGTATTTGTAACCATGTATTATTTGTCTTAACTCTGTGCCCAGGACATACTTGAAAACGAGAGGTAACTCTCAATGTATTACTTCCTGGTAAAATATTTTATAAATAAATAATATGATATAAAGTGTATGTATGTATATGTGTATGTATATGTGTATATATATATATATATAACAACAACAAGACAAACTGCCTGCAACAGACTAAGCAAATAATGAGTACTTAAATTAGTAATATAATAACCACTAATGGTGCTAGGGACTAGACGTAATATAACAATGAAAAGAAAAAGAAAAGCGTCCCAACTCAGCACTCAAGTATACTCAGAACAAATATCAAAGAAAATTATGATTTATTTAACAGCACAAATAATCAAACATAAAATATTAAAACAAACCCTGACATCCTCCTGTGATAGAATATGTATCAGACAGGGGAAATCCCCTATGAAGATACTGATGGACCCCTAATACCCAAGGCAAGGGGAAAAAAGCCTATAAGCACAAAATATATGTAGAACAAGGGGTTAACAATAACCCCTTGAACCTACAAGGCCGGCCTCACCCCTAGTAAATATAAAACCACACAGCAAGCATAGATAGCACATGCACCAAATTGCCTAATACATGCTGATGTCAAATACATATGTTATATACATACACCGTAAATGCAGTTGGTATAATCAAGGCAAACCAGGCGCAGTACCAAAAAGAGACTGTTAGTATGGGATCAACAATGGTTAACAGTTCCCATCAGTTACCATAGTCCATGAGACCATCCATGCCACACTGTGATAGTAAAATGTCCAAAGGGTAAAGATCTTCCAATTGAGGGGTCCATCCGCAGGGGAGTCAGGGAAAAACAAACGCCCCAACACGTGTTTCACCTCCGCTTCACCAGGCACATAGTTACCATAATCCATGAGACCAATCCCCTGATGAAGCGGGGGTGAGGCCGGCCTTGTAGGTTCAAGGGGTTATTGTTAACCCCTTGTTCTACATATATTTTGTGCTTATCGGCTTTTTTCCCCTTGCCTTGGGTATTAGGGGTCCATCAGTATCTTCATAGGGGATTTCCCCTGTCTGATACATATTCTATCACAGGAGGATGTCAGGGTTTGTTTTAATATTTTTTGTATTTTACGTTTGATTATTTGTGCTGTTAAATAAATCATAATTTTCTTTGATATTTGTTCTGAGTATACTGAGTGCTGAGTTGGGACGCTTTTCTTTTTCTTTTCATTGTTATATATATATATATTTGTATAGCTCAGAATGATAAAAATAATAATATATATATACCGCTTTGTTATTGATACTGATATTTGGGGGCATTAGGCGGTTCAGAGAAGATGTAGCATGTGGTCTGATCTCCTTTACCATTTAGTGCACGTTTTGGTAACTTTGTCATTGGGTTGGGACCCGCCATGTTACTGAGAGACCATTCTAATCACAGTCCAATTTCACTGCAGGAGGTTCTGCCCGGGTCCGATTCTGTGCCACTTCCAGCTGCTTTACAGCCATTGCCCCCGCTTATCACCTCACTTACCCCCCTTCTTTAACCATGATTTTGCCCACTGTGCTGTATCGTTTCCCTGTTTGTCCTGTTAGCCGGTGATGGGCACCTTCCTCTGTGAGTTTTTACCCTGACAATTTCCTCCCCCCACTTGCGCTTCAGATATTTCATCTCGTTTTCCTTGGGGTTGCAGTGCATCTCTCGCTCTTCATCCACTCTTGGGGGCTGGCAGTAGGGGTGTGGGGGAGGGAGGCTGGCAGTAGGGCTGCGGGGGGGGCCTGGCAGTAGGGCAGCGGGGGGAGGGGTGCTGGCAGTAGGGGTGCTGGGGGAGAAGGGCTGCAGGCCACCTTGGTTTATACATTGTTACATTATGGTAATATATGTGTGTTACTAATTTTGTATGTGCAGCACCCCCATCCAAAAAATATACGTCCTGCACTTCTGTATCTGCTTCTTTCCATCTCCCTAAAGCAGGAGTGGCAAACTCCAGTCCTCAAGGACCACCAACAGGTCAGGTTGTCAGTGTATCCCTGCTTCAGCACAGGTGGCTCCATCAGTCCCAGCTTCAGCACAGGTGACTCAGTCTTCTGAGCCACTGATTGAGCCACCTGTGCTGAAGCAGGGATATCCTGAAGACCTGTTAGTGGCCCTTGAGGACTAGAGCTGCCCACCCCTGGCATACAGTCTGCCTCCCACTCTCTTTAAGTTGTTCTTGCTTTCATTAGATGTACGTGGATTCACCTTTGCTCTGTCTGGCCTATTGCAGTCTCTGTCCCCACAATGTATTTTCCAGCTCCGGCCCCTCCAGTTTTGGGAGTATGATCTGTTGCTGGGAGCTTGCAATGTATCCGTCGCTAACACCTATTTCTTACAGTTTGTTCTGTGCGTCTCTGCCCGTTTCTTTGTACTATATTACATCATCGGAATCACAAACCACACACATCATTTGACTTATTCATTTATTCTTATTCTCGTTTGTGTTATTCATGATGTTGTCCCATGCATATTCTATTCTTTATTATGTTCATTTGTGACTTTGTCACCGTTTCATGCGCTATTATTTATTATTTAGCACACCTTTCTCCTATTCATATAATAACTTTATTTCATATAGCGCTTTTCTCTCAATGCGCGTCACAATGACAGTATAGTGTGCGGAACGCAGCACATACGATTTTATAGACACAGTCTTTATATGAATAAAGATTAGCACTCTTTTGTGAATCTGGGCCTGAAATCTCAGTCCGGTGTGTGCTGGTCCATCTATTATACTATATAAATAGTAAGTTAATACATCACTGAGAACTATGGTGAGCATATTTGTCCCGGCAAATGCCGCGCATGCCAGAGGCACATCCGCGAACGGTGAGCACTGGCTGCGCATGCGCGATCAAGGTTTGCCGGCCGCTTGCCGATCACGCTTGCGAGGCTGGCAAGCACCAATAGCGCATGCGCATAATCGGCCAGCAAGTGGCGATTGCGCATATGAGGCCAGCGCACAGAAAAAACGGAACAGTGGGCAGAAAAGTCGGGACCCAGGACAAACAGACAAAAACCGGGACTGTCCCGGCTAAACCGGGACATCTGGTCACCCTACCCAGAACAGCAAACATGGACGCAGTCACCAAGTTGAAATGGAGGGAAAAAATGCAGTACCACGCAAGTACGCAGAAAAAGGAAGTGTATTTCGCCCACACAGGAAACCAACGTTTCGGTCCACAAATGGACCTTCATCAGAGAATTTTTTTGTGGACCTAAACATTCGCTTCCCGTGGGTACTAAATACACTTCCTTTTTCTACATTCTGGCTGCATTTTTTCCTCCAGTTCAACTTGGTGACTGCTGCCATGTTTGGACCCAGGTCTTTGTGGGCTTTTTGGACCTAATAGATCTACCTTTATTTGCTATTTTTGTGTTGTGCTGGTATTATACATTACTTGTGATCTAAATTGACTATATATATATATATATATATATATATATATATATATATATATATATATATATATATATATATATATATATATATATATATATATATATATATATAATATATATATATATATACATACATACATATACTGTATACACATACACATTCACATATATATATATATATATATACACACACACACGCACACGCACACGCACACACACACACACACACACACACACACACACGCTGTTTTACAAATGATAAATGATGTGCACTTGCCTTTTCACCCTCACTACTACACAACTCACTGTGAAACTCGTCAGTCGTTCTTTATTTTGAAGCCTGTACGGTGCATCCAGTTTTAAGTTTTTAGAAACACTAGAAAAATTGGGAATTGTTGTTGACAAACACGGTCACTCTGATAAGAACCGACGGTAGGAATTTTACCAACGTAAAATGTATTGTAATTCCTATTCCCGTCGTGTCAGTTTCTAAAGGGTTTCCTAGAAATACAATGATCGTAACGAGTGCGGAAGGGCCAGGGAGCCTGGAGTCTCCTCTAACTCGGGGGCGCGTGTTGGCTTTGAATCCCTGCAGGTTCAGGATGATCTGCACCACTTGAAGAAGAGACTGACGCGCGCCGGCACCGAAGGGAATGGGGAGATTGTGGACATTCACACGCTGGAGACGGCTATTGAAAGGACGGAGCTCGGGTTGAAGGTAAGGCGATGCTTGTTCAGTGCGGGATGGGACATTTGGCCGTGGCCGTCTTGCCACCACAAAGCCTCCGCTGGGGTTTGGGCGCCGAAGGACCCTTCGCCGCTTCCGCTGGAAACTCAGCTGCCGGCCACTTCGCCAATAAAGTAAGTTAATTTAAGGGACTTGAGGGGTTAAGGTAGGGGGTTGTAGGGTAAGAGGCTAGGTTTTTAGGGTAGGGGATTAGGGTAAAGGAAAGGGTTTAGGGTGGGGTATTAGGTTAGGTTTTTAGGGTAGGGGTTAGGCTTTTAGGGTAAGGGAATAGGGTTAATGGTTAGGTTTGTAGGCTAACGGATTTAGGGTAAAGGATTAGGGTTATGGGGTTAGGCTTTTATTGTAGGAGATTGGGGTAAAGGGATTAGGGTAAGGGGTTAGGCTTTTAGGTTAGGAGTTTAGGGTAAATTGTTAGGTTCGTAGGGTAAGGGGGTAATGTAAGTGGTTAGGTTTTTATGGTAGGAGTTTGGGGTAAGGGACTGGGGTAAGGGATTAGGTTTTTAGGGTAAGGGGTTAGGCTTTTAGGGTAGGAGTTTAGAATAAGTGGTTAGGTTTGTAGGGTAAGGGGTTTAGGGTAAGGGCTATGGGTATGGGGTTAAGGTTTTTAGAGTAGCGGGTAGCGTTGATATTAGGGGGTTTTAGGTTAAGGGGTAAGGTTAGGGGCTTACCTTGGTGGCGAAGTGGCCGGCGGAGAGAGATCCCAGCGGTGAGGTAAGTGGCGGCTAAACACTGGCGGAAAATCGGTCGCGGCAAAACGGCTATGACCAAATGTCCTAGGCCGTGTTCAGTGAAAGAATAATGCAGCATTACAGCGGCTCATTCTCCCGGCTGCAAAACGGGAGCGAAAAGTAACAAAGCCGCTGTGTGAAAACATCACAGGTCGCCCTGCTTTCTCAGCTTGTACAAATCGAGGGGGACTTTAAACGTGCAAAACGTGGGATCTGCAAAGTGTGAAGGGGTTAATATAACGAGTCTTTCCTAACGACTTGTATCTCTCCGGCAGAAACACACAGAGAAGTATCTCCATTACATCAACTGCAGCCCAATGACCCTTCCCTACGATGACAACAGAGACAAATATACACCCCATCTGCTGAAATGGTGAGCAGCGCTCCCCCGAGTGTGAGTGAGAGAGTGTGAGAGGCCGTCCAGAAAGCTGCAGGGAATGCCAGATATTGTATAACACTGGAAAGCAGTTATTGATAACTTGTATTTACAAATCATCTATCAATATGTATTTTCCAAGTGATATTGCTAACAGATTCCAGCTAAACTCCCATTGGTGTTTTCCAGTTTCACTCTCTTAACATCTTAATAATAATAATATTTATTACATATAGCGCTGTTCTCCCAATGGGACACAAAGCGCGTCACAATTACAGTATAATGCGCGGTACGCAGCACGTAGGAGTGTTAGGCTAGGTCCCCAGTGCAGCCGGCGGTGCGTGCCAGTCCCTTACCTGCTCCCTGGCTGTCCCCAGTCCCTCCTCGCTCCCAGGCTCACTACGCACTGTGACGCGTCAGCTGGCAGGGGCTACGACCAGTTTGCGATCCCGTGCGGAGACACGTCCCGTGGTGTGGCAGGGAGCCAATCAGAGGCACGGGAGCGAGGGGAGGGGGGGAGAGCGAGAGGTTGGGTGGGAGAAGTCTGCTGAGCTCTGTGTGTGTCACAGAAGCCCGTTTGTGTGTGTGTGTGTGTGTGTATATGTGTGTGTGTGTATATGTGTGTGTGTGTATATGTGTGTGTGTATATGTGTGTGTGTGTATATGTGTGTGTGTTTAGGGGGGTCATGGTTTTTTTTTTTTAGTTTGGCCGGCGTCGTGGCCCCGCCCCTCATCATGGCCACGCCCACACAGCCTATTTTGGCCACGCCTCAGAACACCGCCTGCAGACCGCAGATCGCGGTATAGCACTCTGCATGCGCCGCCAGATCGCAAGGCGGGTGTGCAGGCGTGTGCAGTGGGGCCTCAGCCTTACAGACACAGTCTATACCCAGAAGAGCTTACAATCTATGATTTTGGTGCCTGAGGCACATGGAGATAAAGTGCCGCCCAAGGTCACAAGGAGCTGACACCGGGATTAGAACCAGTTCCCCTGATTCAGTGTCATTGTTATCAGTCAGTGTCTTTACTCACTGAGCCGCGGCTTCTCCCTTGATGTTTCGAATGAAACGCGTTCTGTATTTGACATTATTTGGACTTTTATGGTGTAAGACACCGATTAATATTAGCTTCCACTCTGTCTCCGTCCTCGAAACGCTGACGTCTGTCTGCATTATTACAGCACCCCTGTGTTATCATGAGATTCGACTCCTAACCTGGTTTGTAAGTCTCCATTTTCCATAGAAATGTAGCGATTAGTGTAAGCCAGAATGCCCGGGAGGAGCGCTGGAAAGTACGAACTAGATTTAAATCCGACCAAGGTAACGTTTCCTTTCCGGAGAGGCACCATTCTGCAGGGGCGAGGCTCCATTGTGTTGTATCTCGATACAGGGGACATCAGGTGGATACTCTGAAGCAAACCCAGAAACAGCCTCACACGGATAACAGACTGCAGGTTGCACAGACTCCTGGGACATTCGATCACTTCTCACCCGGAGAGCAGGTCAGAATCTCCAATCCCTTTACTCCTCTTGTTAGAAATCACCAATCAGAACGCAGCGTTCAGCAAAGATCAAAGACCTTAGTTCTAGACCGGGGTGGGGGGGGGGGCTCAACTCCAGTCCTGAAGACCCCCTCAACAGGTGCTCTGCTTCAGCACAGGTGGCTCAGTCAAAAACTGTGCTGAAGCTAAGTTAAGGGGTTAAAGTGCATCAGTCAGAGACTGCAGCACCTGTGCTGAAGCAGTGATATATCCTGAAAACCTGAGGGGGTTCTTGAGGACTGGAGTTGAGCCCCCTGGACTAAGTCATTGACGAGGGGTAATGTGAGAGTGTCTTCTGCAATAATAATACACAATATGTCATCAGTCCTCATGTGTTTGTCACATTTATATCCAATCATGTTATATATCTTTATGTTAAAGCTTTAACATTTCTAACCCAATAAAAAAATGTCAAATCTCCAAGTAGTGTTCGGTGTTAAAGGGTTAAGTTGCTGCCACTTTAGCGCAGCCCCTGCACGTTACCGCACGGCGCTTCCCTGCAATGATAAAACACATGTGGCTGGGGTCACTGAATGTAGCGATGAGCCGCCCTGCTCCGTTCGCCCCGTTCCCCCTCCGGAGAACAGCCCCTCGGCCCGCCAGATGAACACCTCTGACACCTGCTTAAAAATACATATCCTCCGATACAAAAGCTGCACCTCATTCCTTATCCCGGAGTAAGTGCTGCTTTGCCAGCTGTTCCGTACGTCTGGCACGCTGGCAGTAACACCGTTATTATTAACTGGTTGTGGGATCCAGCTGGGAAATTGCCACCTTCTATCCCTCAAACAAGGTAAACCTCAGTCGGCGCAATAAAACGTACGCCATGATTCAGCCGAGCTGTGCTAGTTATAGCAGCGGCACGGGGCATGTCACGTACTTTCTAACGCCCAATCTCTGCTTTATCGCCAGGCGTGGGAGGTAGCTGCAAAACGCAAAGGTTATTGTTCATGCAGGTAGGTCAGGGGCGGACAACTTCAGAGCTACCAACAGGTCAGGTTTTCAGGATATCCCTGCTTCAGCACAAGTGGTGCAGCCGACGACTGAGCCACTGACTAAGCCACCTTTGCTGAGGCAGGGATATCCTGAAAACCTGACCTGTTGGTGGCCCTTGAGGACTGGAGTTGCCCGCCCCTGATCACCTTTATTGAAAACGAAGCCACCAATCGATTCGTTCTCCTATGATCGATCAGTAAAGATCCAGGACTCACTAAATGGCTGCTTTCCATTTTTCAATCAATCCTTCAGTCAGTGTAACTCAGCAGCTACAATGTATTCTTATATTACTAAGGTAACATTATTTATTGTTACAGCTTCCAGCTCAAACTGCTGGGAACATTGGCAACACATAATCACAGACAGGAAAGTGTAATAAAGATCTTGCACTGCAGGGGAGGTGGCTAAAGCATGCTGTAGAAATCACAGGATGCTCAATATATTAAAACTCATTAAAAATGGCATTAAGAGTGGGGGGGGTGTGTGTGTGGGGGGAACAGTCACTATTATCTAATACTACAGAACTCATTTATTTTAAAAAAAAAACGTATAAGATTTCACACGTTTAAGGGAGGGGAGCGCCCACTTGCTCGCGCGCCCCCCTTTCCTTACGGCTGCGTCATATGACGCCGCGGGGTCACATGACGTGACGTCACGTGACCCCGTTGTCATGGAGACGTGCGTGTGACGTCACTCCGCATGACACCGTGGCGTCATTTGCCATGGCGACGCGTCACAGCAGCCATCAGAATCAAGGTCAGTTAAGGTTGCAAAGGTCTCACGCGATCCCCCGGCATTTAATTTAAAGGCCATGGGGAAGAGCGCGCGGCCTCTGCAACCGCCCGCACCCCCCCCCCCCAAAAAAATCCTGCGCCCCCCACTTTGCGCACCGCTGCTTTAAGGTATCGGTGAGCGATTTGGGGAGTGATTAGAGGATGTATCAGCACAGTATTACAATGGGACATATCACAGCGTGAGTCTGTAACTACCATGCCGCCCTTTCTCATTCTCTTTGCATCCGCTAAATCCGCCAGGTCTGAGCTGGCATTAATCGCTGTGCCCACGAGACCCGCGCCAGACGGAGGAAACTCTGATAACAAGCGGCTTAGTGTCGAGGAGCAAATTGTGTCACTTCACACATTTGACCCAAATGTCAGCTTGACAGCAATCCGACACTTCAGTTTGACCCCGGCACAAATACGGGCTTGAGGTTATGTCACGCAGTGAAGTGGGGGGGCGCGTGCTGCTTGTGTCTGTGTTATTGGTGGGGGTTGGGGTTCAGTGTGTACTGCATGCATTTCTGTTTTCTGGTGGGTCACGGGGTCCTTGTTTGTTACAGCACAAGTTGTCCCTGAGCACACGCATCATGCACAATCCTGAAAATATCACCAACCGCGAACTACTCAGCCAGAACTTTGGGATCAGTTTGCCGCTGATCAACTGCAGGCAGAATACATTTGTAAGTTTTCCTAGGTCTTCTTTTTTTTTTTTTTTAGTGCTTTTGCTCTTTTCTTCACTCGTACCGTCCCCACGAGCACCCTCCCCTGTGCCAGAAAACCCGCCCCCATATTCATAGTTTGTGGTGGTGTTCCAATTATACAGAGCATCATTGGTACTTTACTGTGAAACCTACATTGTTACTTTGTACCTAATGAGCTTTGTTATCATTCTTAGAAGGCTGAAGCTCAGTATCGCTGCTTTTCTATGACACATTGGAGGAGAGTCAATAAACCCCCAATAATGTGTACTGCAGGTGGGTCCCGCGTTTACTGCCATACAAATCAATGACGGCGAACGCCAGATCGGAGCTTAGTGAATCATGGTGTTTGTGTTCTCTTAATGATCACTGACAGTGATTAGCTGTAAATGCTGTCCCAGAATCCCTCCTCTCGGCACGCCGTGTCCGATCATTTACCCAATTGTTAAAATGGTATTCCCTGCTGAAAAAAAATAATAAATGCAAATTCTGTAGCGATACCGGGCAGTTAAACTGTAAGCTCTGCGGGCCAACGATTCTCTTCTCCGTGGGGTTTATTTCGCTCGTATCGTATACTGTCACATGTCTCTGGATCTTGCAATTCCAGTGCACAGCACCGCATACACAGCCGGTACTGCACAAGAACCTCTGTTCTCCTGTCTGGGGGGTATTCATTGTAATCAAAGGGATGTTTTCAGCGGGATGTGTAGAGTTTGGGAGGGGAGGGGAGATGTAAAGTTGGGAGCTGATTGGAGTTAGCGTTCCTTACACCTAGAATCTGGGGACGTAATGATATGCTCCATGTGGGATGACGGGAAGAGTAGGATTCTGCTAGTAAACAAATTAATCTTTGCAAAGGTCACCATTTGTTGTAAGTTTGTATCCAGCGCTTGTCATGTGGAGTGGGAGATTGGCTGTCATCTCGCTATGCAGGGGCGCACGGCGAGCCGCGGATACTGCTGCTCTACCTCTCAGAAGTCCCTGGAAACAGCTCTGCGCCTGCTTGCAATGCCATGGACGGCTGCCTTACATCTGTCTCTGGACAGGAAGCGAGGGGCACCTCTGAATTCCAATAAGATGGGGCCGCGCTTTTCTGCCTGGCCCTCTGCCCACGTGCGAAGCGTTAGGCAGAATGAGCCAGCACGTCTCTCTCTCCCCCCCCCCCCCCTACCCCCTCATCTCATCTTCCTCCTCTCCCTCCCTTGTGAACCGCTGCTGTCTCCCGCTTTGCAAAACAGATGTGGCGTCTGCAAAAGTTCTGCATGCGTTCTCTCCCACACCTGCCGCGTACATTATCTGTCATGGTCCAGGGACTAAAGTAGGAGAGGTTCGGGGGCGGGGGGGGGGGAAGCTCTGCAGCCAGGTGACATTGTATTAGGACAGTTCTGATTGGAAGAGGGAGACTTTGTTGAAAGGAAAGGAAATAGAGCACTATTAAAGGTCTAAGTGCCATGAAAGCAAAAATGTAATACAAAAATGAAGGGATAACTATTATCCAAACATATACAAAATACAGTGAAATAAAACACAGGTGTAATCAGCTGTATCTAATAGCCTATGCTGAAGTAAAGTCCCATAGAAAAATCAGATGGTGAAATCTTATCTGTGATGAAAGAAGTGGTTCCGATTTTCAGATAAAGCCAGAGGTCTCAGGCGTGTGCTGCTCTCAGGCCTGTGCTGCTCTCAGGCCTGTGCTGCTCTCAGGCCTGTGCTGCTCCCAGGCCTGTGCTGCTCTCAGGCCTGTGCTGCTCTCAGGCCTGTGCTGCTCTCAGGCCTGTGCTGCTCTCAGGCCTGTGCTGCTCTCAGGCCTGTGCTGCTCTCAGGCGTGTGCTGCTCTCAGGCGTGTGCTGCTCTCAGGCGTGTGCTGCTCTCAGGCCTGTGCTGCTCCCAGGCCTGTGCTGCTCCCAGGCCTGTGCTGCTCCCAGGCCTGTGCTGCTCCCAGGCCTGTGCTGCTCTCAGGCGTGTGCTGCTCTCCGGGGGAGGTTTTCCGCTCCTCCTTTAGTACACGTAAGGCTGCGGCCAGGGTGGGAGAGCGCTGTGACGTCAGGCACTGGACTTTTCATGGCCAGCAAGTTGCGCGCTCGAGGGGGCGTCAGGGAGCTCGGCTTTCACGTCACGGACCTGGCTCGCCCTCATTGGGCGAACTGCTCACGTGACGCATCGGCGAGCAGCCAAATCAAATTTGGTTGTCTCGCCAAGCAGGTAAGCGCCGTGCTTGCTCACGCTGGCCGCACACATTGCGGCAATGTGTTTCATCGCGGCCAGCGTGAGCTTGCCCGCCCGCTCTGCGGCACCCTGGCCGAGGCCTTAGGAAGGAAAGACGAGAGCGCACAAAACACCCATAGAAAAGTGCAGTTTTACTAAAAAAGCACATGGTTTTCCACTCGCATGGTGTCCATAAACAAAAACCTTCACACCTTTTAAGGGGAAGTGTGGCGCCCACTCCGGGGGGTCCTGTAACATCCCATGGTACCCGGATCCTTGTGTTTGTGTCTGCTGCTGTGTACTCCGTCGGTGCAGACGCTGCTGTGACGTCACCTGCTGTGCGATCGATCGCCTCAGCAATGTTTAGACAGCCGGAGGGACCTGGACTTGACCTCAGGAATTGGGGTACTTTAGGGGACACGTCCAACCCTGGCAGTGTCCCCTGAAGTCTGGTTGGGAGACTTTGTTGAAGTTTGGGGCACCAGTGATGCAGAGAGTGCGTGTGACTGTATTCCGAGGAGTGGGGCCGCCTTCCAGTGAGGGAATCGCTGGCTCAAGAAGCTTACTATCTAAACGGTATGTTGGGAGACTTGGCCCTGGTTAATCACACTGCAACAGATAATGTTGCTTTCACTCCAATTCCACTCAGTGGGACGTGTGTCCTTGCTCCTTAACATATGGAATACGGTTTAGAAAAAAGAGGCGTGAGCATAAATCTGCTGCTGACATTTATTATCACACCTCCCCTTTGAAAAAGAACGAGGTGTCGCGCGAAACGTACGTCGGGGTCAAGTGACGTCATATCCCTGCTTCAGCACAGGTGGCTCGATCAGTCCCTGCTTGGGCAGAGGTGGCTCAATCAGTGGCCCAGTCTTTGACCGAGCCTCTGATTGAGCTACCTGTGCCGAAGCCTGAATATCCTGAAAATCTGACCTGTTGAGGGGGCTTGAGGACTGGAGTTGAGCCCCCCTGACATACAGAGTAGTAATAAAGGTCGGTGCATTAGGTTTCTAGTTCATGGCAAAGAGACTTAGGCCCCGTTCATAGTGCGTGTGACGGTGAGAACAACAGACCGTACCTCTATGAGGCCGGCCATAGAGCGAGCGATGAAGCGCGGCAGCGGTTTCAGGAGACCAAGGATGTGGTTTGTCACGTGACAGCCGGGTCACGCGAGCAGTTCAGCCAATGAGGGCGAACCAGCCTCGTGACGTTACGGCCACGCCTCCCCGTCACGAGCGATCTCGGTTCACAGATCGCTCGGGCGACAGGCGCATGCGACGCCATGTGCTCCGTCGCGCGCCCAGAATAACTGCGGCCTAGGGGGGAGATTCACTAAGCTTTGATGAGGGGTATCAGAGCTTAAACCAATGATCAGTGACCCAGCGATATTAGGTTCCCCTTGGCACTTGAGTGTACGCAGTGCACGGCCACGTCCTCCCTGACGGAAGAAACTCTACTTTGCTGTCTTCGTTGAAACTGTTGCATGCCCATCCAGGACAATGTCAGGGAGTACCTACCATTATCTATGCTGTCTCACTTACAAGTTATGATCCAGCTCTAGGGATTTATTCACCGGCTATTTGGGGGTTTGGCTGATCCCGTTGGAGATCTTCTCAGACATCCCCATATTTTATTGGTGGTTGGTTGGTTAACCCTATATAAGAGCATAAAATCATCAAGACTATTATACCTTGGATGAATCTACACCGGATTGGTTACACTTACCCTTCGATGCATATTTTCATATCTATATAACAGTGCCTACTCACATGCTCTTGAGCTCTGTTTTTGGGAGGCTTCTCTCCACTCGTCTTAAACCAATGGTAACTGCTATACAAATGAATGGCAGTTAACGTGGCATGGAACTCAGATCGCTCTTATCTGAGCCCTAGTGAATCCTGGTCTAAGTGCTTTAGCAGAGGGTGTTGAAGACATTTGGGTTTTCCGATGATACTTGAAGGTGATGGAAAGGCAGTTCCGTAGGTATGCAGGAATTTAACTCGCAGCCATGTGTATTGAACACTAACTCCTCCACTGTGTGGGAGCCTGGCTCTTCTGTGTATTAGATGGTTCTTTTTGCCTACAGGTGCCTCTTGAGAAGATAGCCAGAGGCACAACGGTCAGTCACCTCTCTGTGTTACCCGTCTCACACCGCATGGACGCCTCTCTCCCACCACCCCCATTGCACGAAAAAGACATGCAGAAAGGTGAGAGACGAGGAGACGGGCACACCCACCACATCTCGTCCTCCGTGACCGAACAGGGGTGATACTCCATACTACTTACTACCTCTTCTCTCCTCTTTAGTTCCCATGACCTGTGTCAATGTAAAATGTTTTAGAAACCATGTATAAAGACATCCCATCTGTACTAAGGGGTCTCCTGCCTGAAGACCCCTTTTGGTGCTGGAAGACTCCTTCCAGTCTGTTGACTTCAATGGAATGGAAGGGGTCTTCCAACTCCGAAACATGTCTTGTGACAAATGACTGATTATTAAATATGGCCCATAGCCCCTCTTATTTTTAATAATGATTGGGCCTGCTTGCAGTTGAGCACAGAACCACTAACACTATTCTTCAATTAAGGACATATTTACATTTAGCAAATCCTCTGTCGGAGAAAGAAGCAGAGGAGGAATGGGATGCAGACCAATGGCGCCATTGAGGTGCAGAATGGGAGAGAGCGCAATGGTAGATAAGGAGGTCGTGAGCTGAAGCTGGAAGAAGCCCATCTTCACTGATCCAGTTGTAGAGGGGAGGCCAACGGCAGTCCTAAAGGGACACCAACAGGTATGATTTTCAGGATATCCCTGCTTCAGCACAGGTGGCTCAGTTGAAGGAGGAGCCACTGTTTGAGCCACCAGTGCTGAAGCAGGGACATCCTGAACACATTATCTGTTGGTGGCCATTGAGGACTGCCATTGGCCACTCCTGCAGTAGATCCATGGAACAACCTTGTGGAGTTTAATATAGTAAAGGAGTTCAAACCTTCTTGGGCTAATCACAGTGATACCTACGTTACATGGGGTCTGAGGCTTAGCAGCTGAGGATAATGGGCACGCCAATGGTGCCAAGTGTTCCCGATCTGCCATCAATGTGTTCCCGCCTCCAGCTTCACTTCCTCCTGTTACTTATTTACACTTTTTTTTAAGCGTATTGGTTACATGAGGGGGGGACGGGCCCTGTGTTCCTGGCTCGTATCCTCACAGGAGGGTCCCTGCATGTGATGGGTGTAACGGTGCACGATCACAGACCTTACATTGGTAACCCTGCTCCTATTCCTCAGGTATCCTCAGCCTGCTGCAGCGAGGCCTCATACCGCCGGCAGCACATCTCACGCTGGTCCCTCCCCCTGTGTTACCCCGCGCTCTGCCCCTACACGGTGCCAAGAATCAGAGTGCAGCCGCCACTGCACCGGGCCCAGGTGAGAGGAAGGACAGTTCATTAGTGCTGGCCCTAAGTCTAATTGTATGTACATATGTATTGTATGTCTTTATTTATATAGCACCATTAATGTACATAGCGCTTCACAGCAGTAATACATGGGATAATCATACAAATAACAGATAATACAAATAACACATAATGGGAAGAAGCACATCAGACATAAAAGTAACATTTAGGAGGAGTCCCTGCTCTGAAGAGCTTACAATCGAATTGGGTGGTAGGAAAAACGTACAGAGACAGTAGGAGTGCGTTCTGGTAAGGGCATTTGCAAGGGGCCATGGTTTATGTATGAGGTGTAACTTATCAGCCGCAGAGCTACTCATGCTTCCTTACAGAGGTGGGTCTTATAGGTGGATAGAGAGAGTGCTCGTCGGGTATTGAGGGGAAGGGCTTTGCAGAGGTGCGGGGCAGTCAGTGAGAAAGGTTTAAGGCGGGAGAGGGCTTTCGATACAAAGGGGGTAGAGAGAAGACATCCTTCAGCAGAACGCAGGAGCCGGGATGGTGCATAGCGAGAAATTAGGGCTGAGATGTAAGGAGGAGCAGAAGAGTGTAGAAGAGTGCAGATAATCTTTTGACATGTCATACGGTAACTACATGAGCTGCGTTACAATGAGATATTTACACCCTGGACGTCTGCCCTTTTCCATTGATACAGGAAGGGACCCTCTCAAGTTGGCAGAATGTCCCCCCGAAGGAGAGAGTGACCGGGAGCCAGCGGACAGCCAAACCCAGCCGTCCAGCAACCAGCTCCAGGGAGATGGGGACATGACCCCTTATCCATCCACGTGCCACACATTGTCCGTCAAAAGGGAATGGACACCTGTAACTGTGACAGCCAGAGACCAGGAGAGCAGAGCCTCTTCCCCTGCACAGGTACAGCTGACTCCATGACACCCCCACGTGCAGATCCTTAGCTGCATGTTTGCACCAGTGAACCCCGGTTTATCCAGCAGTTGAGGTTCTTCATGAGGAGGTGATACTTTCTAATAAACTAAAGAAAATTGTTTCATAGATGTAAGTGTAGCTAGCGTACAGAGCTTTCCAAGAGGCCTCTCCTTCATGTGTACAGAGCTTTCCAAGGGACCTCTTCTTCATGTGTACAGAGCTTTCCAAGGGACCTCTTCTTCATGTCTACAGAGCTTTCCAGGAGGCCTCTCCTTTATGTGTACAGAGCTTTCCAAGAGGCCTCTTCTTCATGTGTACAGAGCTTTCCAGGAGGCCTCTCCTTCATGTGTACAGAGCTTTCCAGGAGGCCTCTCCTTCATGTGTACAGAGCTTTCTAAGAGGCCTCTCCTTCATGTGTACAGAGCTTTCCATACCTCACAGGTCTTTTCTTCACGTGTATAGAGCTTTCTAAACATCACAGATGTCTCTTTTTCACTTGCACAGAGCTTTGCAAACTTTACAGGTCTCTTTTTTATGGGCACAGAGCTTTCCAGACCTCAGCTGTCTGTTTTTCACAAGTACAGCGTTTTCCAAACCTCACAGGTCTCTTCTTCATGTGTACAGGGCTTTCTAAACCTTGCTGATCTTTTCTTCACGTGTACAGAGCCTTTCTAAACCTCACAGGTCTCTTCTTCACGTGTACCGAGCTCCAAACCTCACAGGTCTCTGGAGACCTACACATGATGAGTGACGGACCTGGGAGGGTTTTTTGGGGGGACAGACAAGCTCCACTTTGCAACTTTTGATACACACCCCTCTTCCTCTTTCAGCAGGAACCGCGGGCACTGACTAGTCTCCGTTCTCCCACCGGTCAGTGCTTTACCGTGCACAATGGCGTCATAGACCCCGAGGCTGCAGACTTTGCGGCCTTCAAACAGCATTACTGCCTGTCCTGGGGCAGCTTCCTGTCCTTCCTGGGGAAACTGCAGAAGCTGCTGCAGGATTATGCTGTGCCCACCGCCCTGGTGAAGGGCGAGAAGCTGAGGGCAGCCGTGCTGGACCTGGAGCTTGGCATCACCCCCTCGACTACCCGGCTTCTGTCAGTGCTAGGGAACAGAAGCTGGGTGCGGAGATTCATCAGCCAGCCAGGGCAGCGCTACAGAGGTAGAGGGGGCATGGAGGTGGCAGCGGCGAGGATCCAGGCGGTGTGGCGAGGGCACCGGGACCGCGCAGCATACCTGAAGTACCGTCGGCAGCAGTGGGCGGCTGGGGTGATTGTGATAACGTGGCTCCTGTACGTGCAGAGATCTCGTGTCCGGAAGACGCTGCAGGAATCCAGGGAGCGGCAGCTGCAGAACTCCCGTGTCCGAACCAAGGTGGGAGGGACAGACTGGCAGTGTCACTGTGTCACCCTGCGGGCGGAGGGACAGACTGGCAGTGTCACTGTGTCACCCTGCGGGGGGAGGGACAGACTGGCAGTGTGACTGTGTCACCCTGCAGTGGGAGGGACTGACTGACAGTGTCACGGGGTCACCCTGCAGGGGTGGGGACAGACTGGCAGTGTCACTGGGTCACCCTGCGGGGGGAGGGACAGACTGGCAGTGTCACTGGGTCACCCTGCAGTGGGAGGGACTGACTGGCAGTGTCACTGGGTCACCCTGCGGGGGGAGGGACAGACTGGCAGTGTCACTGGGTCACCCTGCGGGGGGAGGGACTGACTGGCAGTGTCACTGGGTCACCCTGCGGGGGGAGGGACAGACTGGCAGTGTCACTGGGTCACCCTGCGGGGGGAGGGACAGACTGGCAGTGTCACTGGGTCACCCTGCGGGGGGAGGGACAGACTGGCAGTGTCACTGTGTCACCCTGCGGGGGGAGGGACAGACTGGCAGTGGGACTGTGTCACCCTGCAGTGGGAGGGACAAACTGGCAGTGTCACTGTGTCACCCTGCGGGGGGAGGGACAGACTGGCAGTGTCACTGTGTCACTCTGCGGGTGGAGGGACAGACTGGCAGTGTCACTGTGTCACCCTGTGGGGGGGACAGACTGGCAGTGTCAGTGTCACCCTGCGGGGGGAGGGACAGACTGGCAGTGTCACTGGGTCACCCTGCAGTGGGAGGGACAAACTGGCAGTGTCACTGTGTCACTCTGCGGGTGGAGGGACAGACTGGCAGTGTCACTGTGTCACCCTGCGGGGGAGGGACAGACTCCACAGGGTTATTCATTAAATTGTAGCTGAATGAATAACCACCCACAGGTGTCGTGTCGCAGTCACTGTGTGTTGGAGGTACTGGGGCAGACTGCACAGGTCGTAGGTCAGCTGTGTATTTTTGTGTTACCCTGCAGTGGTAGGGAGAAAGTGGATGTGCTGTTGACGCAAGTACCGAATCACACATCACCTGTCTGGTAGAGGGGTTAAACACCCCCAAAGCGCCTCTCTCCTGTCATTGCTCCGTCAGGAAGTATTTAAGACGGCCTTTTTAATTAGTGCTCACCATTTCATTTATATTTGCATTACCCCCACCACACACTTTCCGTGTTCTCCTTAATTCATATTCTTTTAATTAAAGCGAGCACGGCCTTAATCTCCCCTCGCCAGCCGCATCATGCAGCCTCCTAATTAAATTAATTGGGGGGTGGGGGGGGAGGGGGGAGATGTTTTTAAAGCATATAATTAAATCAATTAATATAATTTAAGCTTGGATTAACCGTACAGCAGGATGAAGGAAGAAAGCTTAAGACCCCCCTCCCTCGCCCTCCCAGATAAGTGCGTTCCAGACTGCCTCTCTCACTCATTGCTCTTCCTCTTGATTTTTTAGCATCTGGCATCCAACTGGAATCACATCATGGCTTGCAGGAGGAGCATTATCCATGTCCCATCATTAGGTACCGAGCTCTTAGCCTCCAGATCCATCAGCCACCTCTATTACCCAGCACATTACGCTTCTCTGATTGAGTTCAGCGCGGGGACCTTCTCTTATTCAGATGGGTCTCTGCAGGAAAATGTTCTCGACATGATGAGAGTGGTAATACGAGGCCCTCACTGGAAGCGGCGTTTAATTCGGGGAGTTAAACAAATAAACTCATTACGGGATGTGGGGATAAAGGCGGGAGATGAGCAGCGGAGGGGCCATTCCCTTTAATTCGCTTTTCATCTGTGTGAAATGAGTTAAGAAACTTGTGTGTGTGTGTCACAGCATGGGGCTGTGTAACCGTGTGTAGGACTGTATGTGTGTGTGTGTGTGTGTCACAGCATGAGGCTGTGTAACCGCGTGTAGGACTGTATGTGTGTGTGTGTGTCACAGCATGGGGCTGTGTAACCGCGTGTAGGACTGTATGTGTGTGTGTGTCACAGCATGGGGCTGTGTAACCGCGTGTAGGACTGTATGTGTGTGTGTGTGTCACAGCATGGGGCTGTGTAACCCCGTGTAGGACAGTATGTTTGTGTGTCCGTACGCGCCCACGTGTGTGTGTCACAGCATGGGGCTGTGTAACCCCGTGTAGGACAGTATGTTTGTGTGTCCGTAGGCGCCCACGTGTGTGTGTCACAGCATGGGGCTGTGTAACCGCGTGTAGGACAGTATGTTTGTGTGTGTGTGTCACAGCATGGGGCTATGTAACCGCATGTAGGACAGTATGTGTGTGTGTCACAGCATGGGGCTGTGTAACCGCGTGTAGGACAGTATGTGTGTGTGTGTGTGTCATAGCATTGGGCTGTGTAACCGCGTGTAGGACAGTATGTTTGTGTGTGTGTCACAGCATGGGGCTGTGTAACCGCGTGTAGGACAGTATGTTTGTGTGTGTGTGTCACAGCATGGGGCTATGTAACCGCGTGTAGGACAGTATGTGTGTGTGTCACAGCATTGGGCTGTGTAACCGCGTGTAGGACAGTATGTTTGTGTGTCCGTATGCGCTCCCGTGTGTGTGTGTAACCACGTGTAGAACAGTGTGTGTACTTATGCGCCTACGTGTGTCTGTGTGTGTAACCGCGTGTATAAGGGTATGTTTGTGTGCCGTATACGCCCACGTGTGTTTTTGTAACCGCGTGTGTAAGAGTATGTTTGTGTGTCCGTATGCGCCCACGTGTGTGTGTGTAACCGCGCCTAGAACAGTATGTTTGTGTGTCGGCATGTAGGTCTGTATGTATCCGTGTGTATAACAGTATGTTTGTGTGTCTATATGCGTCTACGTGTGTGTGTAACTATATGTGACGGTGTTTACGCATGCGTTTTTAACTGCACCTGTGTGTGTCTATTTGCTCAGATATTTGTGTCTGTATTTTTGCACATGACTGTGGATGTGAATAGCTTTGTGTCTGTGTGTGTCTGTCTGCGCATAAGTCTTGTACTGTGTATGTGTGTTTGTGTAGCACTTTGTGTGTGTCTCTGCGCGTGTGCCCGGCTCTGTGCGTACCCGTTCCTGTACCTCTGTCTGTGAGTACTGCAATGTGCTCACACACTCGCCTCCTGGAACCTGCGTCCCGGGCCCCTCTCATCCCATCACCGCCTTGATACCATCGCTCTGGGTTATTGCTTGTACACTGTTTTTAATCAAATGTGCAGTCAAAATGATAAGCTACATTGTCGGAAATTATTTAGTTCTAATTACCAGCAGATGGCCTGCTTTATCTGCACCTAGGGCGCCCGAGCAAAAGGAAATGCTGTGTGAACAAGAATAATTAAGAAGTTGAATAGTGTTTTTTTTGCGCTTAAATAATCTGCAGTTTCATGTTAATTAGCACTAATGTAATTATTTAATTACATTTATGAATTAGGGGAATTTAGAAAGAGGTTTCCGTGAGAAAGTGCAGGCAAATAGGTGTGCGAAGTCCCACGAGAAGCCCCTCTCTGCCGCCCCGTGGGAACGGGAGGTGGAGAAGCGCGTGTTTTTCTTATTAGTAAATGAATGCTGTGTATTCTCCAAGTGCTGTTAAGAAGCATGATGGCTGCCATTAACCCGTTTACAGCGACACACTGCACTGGATAATGATGGTGCTTTAGATCAGGGGTGGCCAAATCCAGTCCTCGAGGGTAACCAACAGGTCCGGTTTTCAGAATATCCCTGCTTCAGCACAGGTGTCTCAATCAGTCCCTGCGAATGAGCCACTGATTGAGCCACCTGTGCTGAAGCAAGGATACCTGACCTGTTGGTGGCCCTTGAGGACTGGAGTTGGCCACCCCTGGTTTAAACGGTGTTGGTGATGTCCGTTTGTCTATTGCAGGGTACTCGGAGTCGCAGAGGGCGCACACCCCAGACCTGCGCATGGAGCAGGGTCTGCAGATTGGACGACTCTGTGATATCGCAGGTCTGAGCTGGTTACATCTGGGGGTCTCTGTCAGTGCAAAAGTGGGGGCGGGGGGGGGGGGGGCAGGAGAGATTCATTCATTCTAAATGTCTGAGCAAAACAGCAGCAGGAGGACGGCCATGCATCAGGTGGGCATTTATAGTGCGCGTTTATAAATAATATCAATTGTTGTGACCAGGTACATGGATCGATATGAAGAGTTTTGGGGAGCAGTTATATGGAGTAATAGGAGGAGTTATAGGGAGTAATAGGAGGAGTTACAGGGAGCGGTTATATGGGGTAATAGGAGGAGCTATAGGGAGCGGTTATATGGGGTAATAGGAGTTATATGGACTAATAGGAGGAGCTATAGGGAGAGGTTATATGGAGTAATAGGAGGAGTTATAGGGAGTAATAGGAGGAGTTACAGGTAGAGGTTATATGGGGTAATAGGAGGAGTTATAGGGAGAGGTTATATGAGTAATAAGAAGAATTTTGGGAGTAATAGAAGGAGTTACAGGGAGAGGTTATATGGCGCAATAGGAGGAGTTATAGGGAGGGGTTATATAGTGCAATAGGAGTTATGTGGAATTATAGGAGGAGCTATAGGGAGCGGTTATATGGGGTAATAGAAGGGGGTTATATGGAGTTATAATTTTTTTTTTACATTTTCTTGATTTTATGTAAGTAGCCGATAAACGTCCGGGTCTGATCACCAGGATTCAGTGTTTAACTTAAAAAAACACAAATGTATTATTAGAATTATTTGAATCCGGAGATAAATTAAAGGTACAGGACATTAATGCGGTCTACTTGATTGAGGTCAGTGACACTAACCCCCGATTTAATACCGCACCCCTCTTTGTTTTTTGCAGACCCCAATGTGGACGTCATCTACGTGTCCCCGGTGGAACTGGACGAGGACACGCTGCAGTATTACCGCAAGCTCTTGGGTCTGCGGGCGGCCGTGTTATCAGGCATCCCCCAGGACGCGTCCGACCTGCACGAGCGATTCACCATCCTCACTCCGGAAGCCGTGGGCAGCTTCCCAGTAAGTCCAGCAAGGCCCAGTAAGGTATCCCTCTGACACATAGGGCCCAGTAAGGTATCCCTCTGACACATAGGGCCCAGTAAGTCCAGCTAGGGCCCAGTAAGGTATCCCTCTGACACATAGGGCCCAGTAAGGTATCCCTCTGACACATAGGGCCCAGTAAGTCCAGCTAGGGCCCAGTAAGGTATCCCTCTGACACATAGGGCCCAGTAAGGTATCGCTCTGACACATAGGGCCCAGTAAGGTATCGCTCTGACACATAGGGCCCAGTAAGGTATCCCTCTGACACATAGGGCCCAGTAAGGTATCGCTCTGACACATAGGGCCCAGTAAGGTATCCCTCTGACACATAGGGCCCAGTAAGGTATCCCTCTGACACATAGGGCCCAGTAAGGTATCCCTCTGACACATAGGGCCCAGTAAGGTATCCCTCTGACACATAGGGCCCAGTAAGGTATCCCTCTGACACATAGGGCCCAGTAAGGTATCCCTCTGACACATAGGGCCCAGTAAGGTATCGCTCTGACACATAGGGCCCAGTAAGGTATCCCTCTGACACATAGGGCCCAGTAAGGTATCCCTCTGACACATAGGGCTCAGTAAGGTATCCCTCTGACACATAGGGCCCAGTAAGGTATCGCTCTGACACATAGGGCCCAGTAAGGTATCGCTCTGACACATAGGGCCCAGTAAGGTATCCCTCTGACACATAGGGCCCAGTAAGGTATCGCTCTGACACATAGGGCCCAGTAAGGTATCGCTCTGACACATAGGGCCCAGTAAGGTATCCCTCTGACACATAGGGCCCAGTAAGGTATCCCTCTGACACATAGGGCTCAGTAAGGTATCGCTCTGACACATAGGGCCCAGTAAGGTATCCCTCTGACACATAGGGCCCAGTAAGGTATCGCTCTGACACATAGGGCCCAGTAAGGTATCCCTCTGACACATAGGGCTCAGTAAGGTATCGCTCTGACACATAGGGCCCAGTAAGGTATCCCTCTGACACATAGGGCTCAGTAAGGTATCGCTCTGACACATAGGGCCCAGTAAGGTATCCCTCTGACACATAGGGCTCAGTAAGGTATCCCTCTGACACATAGGGCCCAGTAAGGTATCGCTCTGACACATAGGGCCCAGTAAGGTATCGCTCTGACACATAGGGCCCAGTAAGGTATCGCTCTGACACATAGGGCCCAGTAAGGTATCCCTCTGACACATAGGGCCCAGTAAGGTATCCCTCTGACACATAGGGCCCAGTAAGGTATCCCTCTGACACATAGGGCTCAGTAAGGTATCGCTCTGACACATAGGGCCCAGTAAGGTATCCCTCTGACACATAGGGCCCAGTAAGGTATCGCTCTGACACATAGGGCCCAGTAAGGTATCCCTCTGACACATAGGGCTCAGTAAGGTATCGCTCTGACACATAGGGCCCAGTAAGGTATCCCTCTGACACATAGGGCCCAGTAAGGTATCCCTCTGACACATAGGGCTCAGTAAGGTATCCCTCTGACACATAGGGCCCAGTAAGGTATCGCTCTGACACATAGGGCTCAGTAAGTTATCCCTCTGACACATAGGGCCCAGTAAGGTATCCCTCTGACACATAGGGCCCAGTAAGGTATCGCTCTGACACATAGGGCCCAGTAAGTCCAGATCACCACAAAGGCCCCAGTAAGTCCAGATCACCACAAAGGCCCCAGTTAACCGGGGAAGCGTCCACATGACGCAGATTACTTCCCGCGCAGCTCTCACCGTGTTCATTACATTTATTTTGACAGAGCGCAGTGGTCTTTTAGTGACAGCAGGTAAACGGAGTCTGGGCTCACAGGGGTACCCGATCCGTGGCACCCCCCAAATCCACTGTTCTTCATGCAGGCGATTACTGCTCTCTGTGTCTTCATATTACCCACTGATTTCCAAGCAGCTTTGACGTTAAAATCTGAGCCAGGAGGGAGGCCGGGGAAGAATTAGCGTTATCCAAAAGGCTGCCAGCTTCTTCTCGGAATGACAGAAGGATTATTCTGCGTGGATCAAATAAATACAGATGTGTAGTAATTAGTTGTATTCCCAGAGAGGCCGTATCCGAGGCACTAAAGATGTGAGTGATTAGAATCTCACCGTAACAGCTTTTATCAATTCAAACAGCTCAAGTACAACAGAGGTCACAACCCAGCCAGATATTAATCATGGATTTTTTGGTGGGGAAACAATATAATAAATTAGTTTGAGATAATAGGGCCATTGAAAAGGAAAATATTGTTTTTTATCTTATTAAGTGCTTTCCGTGCTGTGTAAAGGTGCAGTCACACGTAGTCAGATCAGCACAAATACATTTGTTTAGAAATCACGTTTGTTTTCTATTTTTCTTTGCAAATCCTGTTCATTTTCGTTTTTTTTTTTGTTTTTGTTTTTTTTAACGCAATGAACTTATTTAAAAATCCTCCAGCATTTCTCTCCTTCCAGCAAATATACGCCTACAATAACATGTGGGGGAAATCTCAATAATGGCCACGGTTATAAATTTGGAAGGAAATGCATTAAACTCCTGGCTGCTGCTGGAAAACCGATTGTGTAGAGAATGACACGAAATGTAGCAGCCCCAGACCCCCAGGGGGGCAGCATGTGCTCACGCACCTCCTTTCAAAGCTAAAGCACTATTTACATTTTCAGAACGGCGTTAGGAATACTGTATAGCCTTTTGCACCTGTCTGTACAGAATAAGCCGCATTCACATTCACAGTACGTCATTCTCTATAGTCTGGGGTTGATCCGTTGGGGGGTGCAGGCAGCCACTACGGGTGGAAAGTTTAGCAGCAGGAAGGCAAATAAAGATCCCGCTTGTGAGCACATGTCACAGACAGACCTGCAAACCTGCTCTGCCCCATTATCTCTGAGCATACAGTGCTTCCACTGCAGCCAGGGATTCTGGGAAATGACATGCACATGAGCCTTTTACTTCATGTTTAATTTAACATGGGCCCCCTATAAGCGTATGGCTGCCACATTACACAGCTTTTCAGCCCAGCCTGGGTTAAAGAAGTGCAGAGCCAGTAACCCTACTCACAGACAGCTTTTTAAACCTTTTCCCCCACTATAACTTATTTAATGTGTGGTTAAAACCTCTTCCAGCTTCACATTGCAGAGCCAGTATAACCAGCCTCACACTGAAAAGGTTGAAAGAGCTGTCTTTGGGTAGGGTTACTGGCTCTGCACTTCTATAACCTAGGCTGTGCAGCGAAGCTGTGTAATATGTTAGGCGTAGGCTTATAGGGGTCCCAGGTTACATTTGACATGAATAAAAGGTGCACTGCATGCTCATTTGCATGTTATTTCCCAGAAACCCTGGCTGCAGTGGAAGCGCTGTATGCTAAGATAGTGGGGAAAGTGTGAATGTGCTCACACGTGGTTTATTTGCAGTAGGGAGGGACATTGTGCAGAGCGTGCGGGTCACTATCTGCCACCATTGTTTGCCTGTCTGACGTGGGAGTCACGGATACGCCAGATCAGAAGTGACGCGGGCTGCAGCCTCTCAGACTGCGCTACAGAAAGTCCGATAAAGCAGAGACGTCACTTCCGTGACATTTTGGGAGACAGAACTAAAAGTGGCATTTAAATGACAATGTGTAGATTTGAATCCGTGACACAGGCTTCAAATCAGTGAGACCGACTCCAAATCCGAGAGCGTCATCCGGGCAGGTGACATGTTTCACTTCCGACCTTCAGGCTGTGTGTGTGTGAGAGGGAAGTAGAGGCAAGGACCTAATAAATACAGCATTCAGAGTGTAAATGTACTATACCTAAGGGGAAAGATGTGATGCAGGTGTGAATACTTTAATATATCTGTGGTGTATAGGGCCTGCCGTCCTGTGATAATGATGATGGTGAATAAGTTGGGTTGGTCGAAGGGGTCTGTGTATGAAGCAATCCTAGAGCTAAACTGCCTTTAAGTCTGGGACACCTGACATCTGAGACAGCCACGTTCATATGAAAGGAGCTGAGCTTTTATCCAACACCAGGAAGCTGCTTCCCAACATATTAAATAAAGTTCTTAGGAGCAGTTTTATCAAGCGCTGGTACTGATAGGCTGTGCTTATCTGGCATTCACTCCCACTGCCTTAATAAGGGAGTTAACACCGGATCGGTACAAGCACTTGATGAGTCTGCCCCTTCGAGAGGTATTTTTTATCTTGCCCCTCTCAGCATCAGTGTATGACAGTAATTTGTTACAATGTTGCTCCTGTGTGCGTCCGCTTGTGAGTTGGAGAGCGTTTTATAATGGAATCAGGGCTGGCTCTCTGGCGACATCCTCCCTTCCTTCAGTGATAAAATCTCCCGAGGTTTGAGGTGAAATAAACCTCTCTGAGTAACGATCTGCACCACAAATCACAATTGTCTCCAGGAGTGGAAAGAGTTAAATGTGTAATCCCTGGTAGCCGATCTGCATTTTTTTGCACAGAATGTAACAATCTCATTGGCTTCCTTAAACAAATGTAACCGTACTCAAAGCAAATATCTATCTGCTATTTCTCTGGAATGTAATACAGCAGTCTGTGCTGACCGACATTTTTCCCCCATTCTATTCTGTTGATGACTTTAAGAGATGTCTTTGTGCCCGTTCCAAAGCTGTTTTTAGTTTTAAAATTGGATGCTTTGTTCAAGAGATATAAGCGTTTGAAATGTGAAGTGTCCAGAAGGTTAAAATGAAGCGGCCTAAAGTGGTAACCTCGGAGGTTGGAGAAGAAAATAATGAGTTTTATCACTAGAAAAATATATATATTTTAAGAGAGAAGTGCTCGGGGTGCAAAATATATAAATAACTAATACTAATGTTATATGAGTTAAATTCATATAGGCTTCTTGGGGGAGAGGGGGTTACTTTCCGAGTCACAGAATGGGGGAGTACGCCCTGTCCTTAGCAGCGAGCCAATACACACGAGAGAGAGGGGAGGGGGGGGAGAGAGAGAGGGAGGGGGGGGGGAGAGAGAGAGGGAGGGGGGGGGGAGAGAGAGAGGGAGGGGGGGAGAGTGAGAGAGAGGACGAGAGAGAGAGGGGGGGTGGGAGAGAGAGGACGAGAGAGAGGGGGGGGTGCAAGTGCAAACTCTTGTTGAACACACAGTGATATCAGACAAAAGGGAGCAGCCAGGGGAGATCACACGCCTCCCAAGTCTCGGCTCACTGTGTTTACAAACTAACTTTAAATCATTATTGAGAAATACTTGTGGGTTTCAGATTTAGAAAAAGGCATCGCTCACCCAACTATGACCCCTTAAACATGTCACTGGCATTAGTACTGTGTGGTCCTAGGAGGGTCTGCCTCGCTAGGTAATCTCTCTCCCTATTATAATGTCATATTAGAGCAGGAGGTGGGCAACTCCAGTCCTCGAGGGCCACCAACAGGTCAGGTTTTCAGGATATCCCTGCTTCAGCACAGGTGACTCAATTAGTCGCAGCTTCAGCACAGCTTGCTCAATCAATCCCAGCTTTAGCACAGGTGGCTCAATCAGTGGCTCAGTCTTACTGAGCCACTGATTGAGCCACCTGTGCTGAATCGGGGATATCCTAAAAACCTGACCTGTTGGCAGCCCTCGAGGACTGGCGTTGCCCACCCCTGTATTAGTTATATTTAACTTGTTGAGTAGCTGTCCCCTCCAGCGCTGCGGGGGTTAAGTTCACACACATCTGACCCTCCTCTCTATAATCACAGGGTCACCACATGTGCCTGTCCACCCTGCTCAAGTACAGCCCGCAGACCCTGCAGCGCATCCGCAACCTGACGCGCGGGCGGGAGGCGTACGTGGTGGGCGGAGTTCCACACCTGGATGACCTCGCCGTGGCGGACATGCTGGACCTTCCCGTGCTGGGCACCGAGCCCGAGCTGGCACATCTCTACAGTACCAAGTCCGGCAGCAAACGGATCTTTGCCAGCGCCGGTGTCCCTGTCCCGCCAGGGGAATACGACATTTATAACCAGCAGCAGGTGAGGTCTGCTACTCTCCCTGCTCAGTTATACAATCTCACAGCTGTTCCCTGAAGAGCTTACAATCGAATGTGTGCATAGGGAGATGAGGTGAGTTGCCCAAGATCAGAGGTTGCTGACACTAGGACCTAAACCATAGCATCCCACTTCAGAGGTCAGTCCCTTAACGACAAGACCACTCTGCTCTAATCATATCTTTTTTTGTGTCTGGGGCACTGTATTGTGCGGCTATCACTGTGTATAGAGTGTGTATCACCAAGTATTGTGTGTGTATCACTGTGTGTATTGCGCGGGTATCACTTGTGTATTGTGCGGGTATCATTGTGTATATTGTGCGTGTGCATCCGTGTGTTATGTGCGGGTATCACTGTGTATTGCGCGAGTATCTCTGTATTGTGCGTGTATCACTGTGTGTATTGTGCGTGTATCACTGTGTGTATTGTGCATGTATCACTGTGTGTATTGTGCGGGTATCACTGTGGGTATTGTGCGTGTGCACCTGTGTGTATGGTGTGGGTATCGCTGTGGGTATTGAGCGGGTATCACTGTGGGTATTGAGCGGGTATCACTGGGTATTGAGCGTGTGTATAGTGCGGGTATCACTGTGGGTATTGAGCGGGTATCACTGGGTATTGAGCGTGTGCACCCGTGTGTATAGTGCCGGTATCACTGTGTGTATAGTGCGGGTATCACTGTGGGTATTGAGCGTGTGTATAGTGCGGGTATCACTGTGGGTATTGAGCGTGTGCACCCGTGTGTATAGTGCGGGTATCACTGTGAGTATTGAGCGGGTATCACTGGGTATTGAGCGTGTGCACCCGTGTGTATAGTGCGGGTATCACTGTGGGTATTGAGCGTGTGCACCCATCTGTATAGTGCGGGTATCACTGTGGGTATTGAGCGGGTATCACTGGGTATTGAGCGTGTGCACCCGTGTGTATAGTGCGGGTATCACTGTGGGTATTGAGCGGGTATCACTGGGTATTGAGCGTGTGCACCCGTGTGTATAGTGCGGGTATCACTGTGGGTATTGAGCGTGTGCACCCATGTGTATAGTGCGGGTATCACTGTGCGTATTGAGTGGGTATCACTGGGTATTGAGCGTGTGCACCCGTGTGTATAGTGCGGGTATCACTGGGTATTGAGCGTGTGCACCCGTGTGTATAGTGCGGGTATCACTGTGGGTATTGAGCGTGTGCACCCGTGTGTATAGTGCGGGTATCACTGTGGGTATTGAGTGGGTATCACTGGGTATTGAGCGTGTGCACCCGTGTGTATAGTGCGGGTATCACTGGGTATTGAGCGTGTGCACCCGTGTGTATAGTGCGGGTATCACTGGGTATTGAGCGTGTGCACCCATGTGTATAGTTCGGGTATCACTGTGGGTATTGAGTGGGTATCACTGGGTATTGAGCGTGTGCACCCGTGGGTATAGTGCGGGTATCACTGGGTATTGAGCGTGTGCACCCGTGTGTATAGTGCGGGTATCACTGTGGGTATCACTGGGTATTGTGCGTGTGCACCCGTGGGTATAGTGCATGTACTAGCACTCCCTTCCCTGCCCCCCGCAGCTCCTGGACGCCCTGGGACAGCTGATCACCGATAACCTCCAGGTGACGCGCTGGTTATTTAAAGTGGACGATGAGTTTGGTGGCAACGGGACGGCTTTCTGTGACATCCCTCTGCACCTGCCGTGCCACGGGTGGGCTCTGAAGGAGCGCCAGAGATACGGACCCGAGAACTGGAAGCAGAAATGGGCCCAGGTGAGCTTGTTCTAAACTGTGCGCTGGTACAGGACCCTCGGGTCGGTTGCAGGAATCCAGCACTCACGGGGTTAACCCTCTTCCATTGTCACCGAACATCCCCGTAACATCAGCATGCGTGCATCAAAGCCTAAGGTTTGTGAACACCGGCAATGCTTTAATGTCCTATTATTCCCCGACCTGTTCTGTTCCTTAATGAGGACAATGTAAGAGCAGCACGGCAGCGGCACAGCCGGCGTGCGCTGGCAGGTTATTAAAACATTACAGCATCTTGATGAAAGACTTTCCTGCAGGCTAAGAGCGACGGAACAAGACTCTATTCCACGGCGATGATTAGAAATGAGTGTATGTCTCTGAGCGCTAAATTATGTTAATAGTTACAAATCGAGGTATTTGCATAACAGTTTATGATACACAATGACAAGCTCCCCTTTCTGTGTGCGTGTCACATCACCGAGCCCTTTGCGTGTGACAGAAGGAAGCCGCACAGCGAGCATTGAAAGGGGGTTTGTGACATGGGCTATTGGTTCCACTACAACTCACCTCTGCTGTTCCTTTTCTGACCCTTACACACACACAGATAAAAGAGAAGGTGGGTGCACTCACAATTACGGTGAATAGCTGCCACGGGTGCTCAAAGCCCCCGCGAGTTGGGGTACAGCAGCTCCTGGGAAGAAAGAAGGCAGCACGCCAGGGGAATTGACAAAACATGTTTTAGTAGTGGAAAAGTACAAGGACCAACGTTTCGGTCTGAGTGTGGACCTATAGGTTGATCCTTGTACTTTTGCACAACTAAAACACATTTTGCCAAGACTACTGGAGTGTCGTCTTCTGTCTGCCCAGCCACCCACAGGCCTGTCGCTGCACCCCAACACTGCCCAGAGAGCCCCCAGTCACCCACAGGCCTGTCACTGCACCCCAACACTGCCCAGGGAGCCTCCAGTCACCCACAAGCCTGTCACTGCATCCCAACACTGCCCAGAGAGCCTCCAGTCACCCACAGGCCTGTCACTGCACCCCAACACTGCCCAGAGAGCCCCCAGTCACCCACAGGCCTGTCACTGCACCCCAACACTGCCCAGAGAGCCCCCAGTCACCCACAGGCCTGTCACTGCACCCCAACACTGCCCAGAGAGCCTCCAGTCACCCACAGGCCTGTCACTGCACCCCAACACTGCCCAGAGAGCCCCCAGTCACCCACAGGCCTGTCACTGCACCCCAACACTGCCCAGAGAGCCCCCGGTCACCCACAGGCCTGTCACTGCACCCCAACACTGCCCAGAGAGCCCCCGGTCACCCACATGCCTGTCACTGCACCCCAACACTGCCCAGAGAGCCCCCGATCACCCACAGGCCTGTCACTGCACCCCAACACTGCCCAGAGAGCCCCCGGTCACCCACAGGCCTGTCACTGCACCCCAACACTGCCCAGAGAGCCCCCGGTCACCCACAGGCCTGTCACTGCACCCCAACACTGCCCAGAGAGCCCCCGGTCACCCACAGGCCTTTCACTGCACCCCAACACTGCCCAGAGAGCCCCCAGTCACCCACAGGCCTTTCACTGCACCCCAACACTGCCCAGAGAGCCCCCAGTTAATCCTGGACAATATAGAGTGATCATGTTAAGTAAAGGAACGTAAGATTTCCTGCAGTTCTTCTAATGTTCAATGGTCACGAAACATGACTGGGTTTGTGTGTCAGTTTAAGCGCTGGAGATTTCTTACATTACGCAAATATATATATAAATGTAACCCTGTAACCCTGTATATATATATATAAATGTCTGGCTTCTTAGGGAGGGTACATCGGTGAAGTTGTATCTATGTGTGTCTTTATTTATATAGCGCCATTAGTGTACATAGCGCTTCCCAGCAGTAATACACGGGACAATCATATAAATAACAAATAATACAAATAACACATAAAGGGGATAAGTGCTTCAGACATAAAAATAATATTTAAGAAAAGCAGCCCCTGCTCTAAAGAGCTTACAATCTAATTTGTAGGTAGGAAGAACGTACAGAGACAGTAGGACGGCGCTCTGGTAAGGGCGTCTGCAGGGGGCCAAGCTTTATGTATCAGGTGTATAGTATTAGCCACGGTGCTACTCATATGCTTAGTTAAGCAGGTGTGTCTTAAGGTGGGTCTTAAAGGTGGATAGAGAGGGTGCTAGTTGGGTATTGAGGGGAAGGGCATTCCAGAGGTGTGGGGTAGCCAGCGAAAAAGGTTTAAGGCGGGAGAGGGCTTTAGATACAAAGGGGGTAGAGAGAAGACATCCTTGAGCAGAACGCAAGAGTCGGGATGGTGCATAGCGAGACATTAGTGCTGAGATGTAAGGAGGGGCAGAAGAGTGTAAAGCTTTAAAAGTGAGGAGGAGAATTGAGTGTGAGATACGGGATTTGATCGGAAGCCAGGAGAGTGATTTCAGTAGGGTAGATGTTGGGACAGATCTAGGAAAGAGTAGCGTGACTCTGGCAGCAGTGTTTAGGATAGATTGTAGGGGAGACAGGTGAGAGGCAGGAAGGCCGGACAGCAGGAGGTTGCAGTAATCGAGACGGGAGAGAATGAGGGCCTGAGTCAGAGTTTTAGCAGACGAGTAACAGAGGAAAGGGCGAATCTTTGTAATATTGCGGAGGAAAAAGCGACAGGTTTTAGAAACTTTTTGAATGTGAGCGGAGTCGAGTGTGACCCCTAGGCAGCGTGCTTGTGTTACTGGGTGTATGATGGGTATTGAACAACAGCACAGATTTGCCTGGTGTCAGGGTGCGGGATGTGGTCGGCTGGGCGATGGAAAAGATGGGCGCCAGGCGTTTGTATAGTACAACTTCAATCTTTATTCATGTTCCCAGGCTTGGGAACGCTGCAGTCACAGTTACAATAAGATTGACACCTTGTTTCACCCGCACTGTTATCACTCTATACACAGTTCTCCCCTGGGTGCCTTCTGTTAACACTCCTGGGAGGTGCATACACTTGTTGCTGATAGGAATACATGTGTTGGACTAGGCCCCCCCCCTTGTTTTGCTTGCTTAGCATTATCCTTGTGATCCTGCTATTTCAGGCCCCTTTCTGAGATCCGGTCCTGTTATGTAGAGCTTATTCTTACACTCCTTTCCAGACAGGTTACTGCCTGTTTCTCAGGGGCTGTACGCTCTGTATATAGAGATCCGCTTGTGAGGCTGATCCCCTGTCATCCTATAGCCCTATCTATGCATCTCTCTGTGGCATGTCTGCATTCCCTCTCTGGGCCCTGCATATATCTGCTGTCCATGTTATAGGGTTCCTAACTGTTAAGGTACTGTCACTAATTAAAACACAATAAACAGTGGGGCCTAATCTCTTCTTTACTGGGGGGGACTTTTCCCCCAGCCTCTACTCCCGACGAACCTACTCTCCTCTCCTCCTGGAACCTAACCTTCCAGAACATTTTCTCTGACTCATATACCCCCTGCCAAGTAGTTCCATGTGTCATCACAGGTTGGAGCCTATCATCTACCGCTTACTTTTAACTCCTTATATTACATTAGTAACCAACACCAGGAGGGTTAACATAAATATTAAATGAAAAAGTCTGTTTAACGTTAGTTTAATTTCCTTGACACAGAGGGGAAAAAAAAAAAGGAGTCGCATAACTCTACATATTTCACATAATATGTGTAATTTGTTCCATTTAAACCATTTCCCATAAGGTACGAGGTGCAAAGAGATAACACTAATGACAAGACACACACACACACACACACACACACACACACACACACACACACACACACACACACACACACACACACACACACACACACACACACACACACACACACACACACACACACACACACACACACACACACACTGTATTATCTGGTAGTGATATCTCCTAATGGACAGTCATGATGGTTCTTTGTAGACATGATTATACACACTGAGTGTGAAGCAGGGGAACTGGTTCAAACCCGATGTCAGCTCCTTGTGACCTTGGGCAAGTCACTTTATCTCCCTGTGCCTCAGGCATCAAACTCATAGATGGTAAGCTATGAGGGGCAGGGACTGTGTCTGCACATTTCTATGTACAGCATTGCGTACACTCTCAGCACTATACAAGAAAAAACAATTATTATTATTATCTTTTGAAACCTCACAAGTCTCTCCTTCAGATGTTCCCTGGGGTGAAAGCGTTAAGTAATCTCTCTCTCTCTGTGGGATTTTGGCTGCTTTCTCCATGTCTGGGACACTCATTAGGATCCTGCTGCTTTCAGTGTGTTGCTGACAAATGACGAGTGTGACTTCCTTCTGAAGACACTCGCCCTCCTGTACCCCAGCGCGGGCTGCTTCCCCCCTCCTGTACCCCAGCGCGGGCTGCATCCCCCCTCCTGTACCCCAGCGCGGGCTGCATCCCCCCTCCTGTACCCCAGTGCGGGCTGCATTCCCCCTCCTGTACCCCAGCGCGGGCTGCATTCCCCCTCCTGTACCCCAGCGTGGGCTGCATCCCCCTCCTGTACCCCAGCGCGGGCTGCTTCCCCCCTCCTGTACCCCAGCACGGGCTGCATCCCCCCTCCTGTACCCCAGTGCGGGCTGCATCCCCCCTCCTGTACCCCAGCGCGGGCTGCATTCCCCCTCCTGTACCCCAGCGTGGGCTGCATCCCCCCTCCTGTACCCCAGCGCGGGCTGCATCCCCCCTCCTGTACCCCAGTGCGGGCTGCATCCCCCCTCCTGTACCCCAGCGCGGGCTGCATTCCCCCTCCTGTACCCCAGCGCGGGCTGCCTCCCCCCTCCTGTACCCCAGCACGGGCTGCATCCCCCCTCCTGTACCCCAGCGCGGGCTGCATTCCCCCTCCTGTACCCCAGCGCGGGCTGCCTCCCCCCTCCTGTACCCCAGCACGGGCTGCATCCCCCCTCCTGTACCCCAGCACGGGCTGCATCCCCCCTCCTGTACCCCAGCGCGGGCTGCATCCCCCCTCCTGTACCCCAGCGCGGGCTGCGTCCCCCCTCCTGTACCCCAGCACATGCTGCCTCCCCCCTCCTGTACCCCAGCGCGGGCTGCCTCCCCCCTCCTGTACCCCAGCGCGGGCTGCTTCCCCCCTCCTGTACTCCAGCGCGGGCTGCTTCCCCCCTCCTGTACTCCAGCGCGGGCTGCCTCCCCCCTCCTGTACCCCAGCGCGGGCTGCATCCCCCCTTCTGTACCCCAGCGTGGGCTGCATCCCCCCTTCTGTACCCCAGCGTGGGCTGCATCCCCCCTTCTGTACCCCAGCGCGGGCTCCATCCCCCCTTCTGTACCCCAGCGCGGGCTGCTTCCCCCCTCCTGTACTCCAGTGTGGGCTGCATCCCCCCTCCTGTACCCCAGCGCGGGCTGCATCCCCCCTCCTGTACCCCAGCACACGCTGCCTCCCCCCTCCTGTACTCCAGTGCGGGCTGCATCCCCCCTTCTGTACCCCAGTGTGGGCTGCATCCCCCCTCCTGTACCCCAGCGTGGGCTGCATCCCCCCTCCTGTACCCCAGCGTGGGCTGCATCCCCCCTCCTGTACCCCAGCGCGGGCTGCATCCCCCCTCCTGTACCCCAGTGCGGGCTGCCTCCCCCCTCCTGTACCCCAGCGCGGGTTGCCTCCCCCTCCTGTACCCCAGCGCGGGCTGCCTCCCCCCTCCTGTACCCCAGCGCGGGCTGCATCCCCCCTCCTGTACCCCAGCGCGGGCTGCCTCCCCCCTCCTGTACCCCAGTGTGGGCTGCCTCCCCCCTCCTGTACCCCAGTGTGGGCTGCATCCCCCCGCCTGTACCCCAGTGCGGGCTGCCTCCCCCCGCCTGTACCCCAGTGCGGGCTGCCTCCCCCCTCCTGTACCCCAGCACTGGCTGCCTCCCCCCTCCTGTACCCCAGCACTGGCTGCATCCCCCCTCCTGTACCCCAGCGCGGGCTGCATCCCCCCTCCTGTACTCCAGCACGGGCTGCATCCCACCTCCTGTACCCCAGCGCGGGCTGCATCCCCCCTCCTGTACCCCAGCGCGGGCTGCATCCCCCCTCCTGTACCCCAGTGCGGGCTGCCTCCCCCCTCCTGTACCCCAGCACTGGCTGCCTCCCCCCTCCTGTACCCCAGCACTGGCTGCATCCCCCCTATTGTACCCCAGCACTGGCTGCATCCCCCCTCCTGTACCCCAGCGCGGGCTGCATCCCCCCTCCTGTACCCCAGCGCGGGCTGCATCCCCCCTCCTGTACCCCAGCACTGGCTGCATCCCCCCTCCTGTACCCCAGCACTGGCTGCATCCCCCCTCCTGTACCCCAGCACTGGCTGCATCCCCCCTCCTGTACCCCAGCGCGAGCTGCATCCCCCCTCCTGTACCCCAGTGCGGGCTGCATCCCCCCTCCTGTACCCCAGCGCAGGCTAGCACGGGCTGCATCCCCCCTCCTGTACCCCAGCGCAGGCTGCCTCCCCCCTCCTGTACCCCAGCACGGGCTGCCTCCCCCCTCCTGTACCCCAGCACGGGCTGCCTCCCCCCTCCTGTACCCCAGCACAGATTATTTGAAAGGTGACATCAACAAAACAAAGTGTGCTTTTCAAAATAGAGTATTACTGTGCAGCTTAGAGCTTCCTGTAGTATTGTTCCTCAAAGAGGTTATTGTCTAGTCCTCAAGCCTGCCCCCCCCCCCCCCCCCCCTCCCAACAGGTCAAGTTTTAAGTATATCCCTGCTTCAGCAAAGCTAGCTCAATCAGTCCCTGCTTCAGCACAGGTGGCTCAATCAGAGGCTCAGTCGAAATAGAGCCATCTGTGCTGAAGCTGGGATATCCTGAAAACCTGACCTGTTGAGGGGGCTTGAGGACTTGAGTTGAGCCCCCCATGGTTATGAGATTTAAACCCTGCACTGGCTGCAGCGTAGTATGGACCAGCGTAGTATGGACCAGCGTAGTATGGACCAGCGCAATATGGACCAGCGTAATATGGACCAGCTTCTAAAAACATATTCCGCCAGCTCAGGCGTTTTAATTGTCTTTTACCACTTGACACATCTGCACTCCCTGACATTGGCCAGGCAGCAGGTGACAGCGCAGCTGAAATAAGCAGAGATGAGGGGTACTAGCCCCCACTACCCATCACGCCCTCCCCCCCCTCTCTCTCCAAATCACCCTGGGGCCTCATTGCGGTGGCAGACTCCTGCCAAAGCTGTTACTAAAGCAGTCTGGTCTCACACTGTTATACAAGTGCTGCAATCAGCGACAATGTGAGAGGGGGCCATTTGTAAATGACCCGAGTGGGGGGGGGGGGGGGGCGGGGGCTTCCATTCACAGCAACAGCAGCGGGACGCTCCCTGCTGCAAAGCGGAATTAACCACTTCTCTGCCGGAGGGGCCTGCGACGCATTGAGAGTCAGATCCACCAAGCTCCGTTAAATCCCGGCTCTTACCGTAACGTTTTGTAAAACTGTAGCGAACGCCATGTTCCCCCGAGGTTAACACGGATCCACAGAACTAATTATATACTGTACAGCGGCAGCCGCTCTACATCGCGCTGGCATACACTTAAAGCAGCAATACATCGCGCTGGCATACACTTAAAGCAGCAATACATCGCGCTGGCATTCACTTAAAGCAGCAATACATCGCGCTGGCATACACTTAAAGCAGCAATACATCGTGCTGGCATACACTTAAAGCAGCAATACATCGCGCTGGCATACACTTAAAGCAGCAATACATCGCGCTGGCATACACTTAAAGCAGCAATACATCGCGCTGGCATACACTTAAAGCAGCAATACATCGCGCTGGCCTACACTTAAAGCAGCAATACATCGCCTGGCATACACTTAAAGCAGCAATACATCGCGCTGGCATACACTTAAAGCAGCAATACATCGCGCTGGCATTCACTTAAAGCAGCAATACATCGCGCTGGCATACACTTAAAGCAGCAATACATCGCGCTGGCATTCACTTAAAGCAGCAATACATCGCGCTGGCATACACTTAAAGCAGCAATACATCGCGCTGGCATACACTTAAAGCAGCAATACATCGCGCTGGCATACACTTAAAGCAGCAATACATCGCGCTGGCATACACTTAAAGCAGCAATACATCTCGCTGGCATACACTTAAAGCAGCAATACATCGCGCTGGCATACACTTAAAGCAGCAATACATCGCGCTGGCATACACTTAAAGCAGCAATACATCGCGCTGGCATACACTTAAAGCAGCAATACATCGCGCTGGCATACACTTAAAGCAGCAATACATCGCGCTGGCATACACTTAAAGCAGCAATACATCGCGCTGGCATACACTTAAAGCAGCAATACATCGTGCTGGCATACACTTAAAGCAGCAATACAATTGCGCTGGCATACACTTAAAGCAGCAATACATCGCGCTGGCATTCACTTAAAGCAGCAATTCATCGTGCTGGCATACACTTAAAGCAGCAATTCATCGCGCTGGCATACACTTAAAGCAGCAATACAATTGCGCTGGCATACACTTAAAGCAGCAATACATCGTGCTGGCATACACTTAAAGCAGCAATACATCGCGCTGGCATACACTTAAAGCAGCAATACATCGCGCTGGCATACACTTAAAGCAGCAATACATCGCGCTGGCATACACTTAAAGCAGCAATACATCGCGCTGGCAATCACTTAAAGCAGCAATACACCTTTCATTTATTTATTACAGGATTGAAGCGCGGGGGTCTCCGGAGCTGGACTGGGTTAATTTCGGCTCCGGGGACCCCTTGCTTCCTTAGATATTTACCTCCGTAGGGCGTTCCGGTGTCTATACAGGCAGGGAAATAGTATGCCTAACATAATGGCGACGTTTACATTCCAGCGTCACGCGGGCCGATAGGAAGTATACCCCGGCGCATGAACCTTTGGGACTAGTTGCACCAGGGTATTTCTCATACCCATTACAATATTTTTAGGGGATAGAGACCCCCTTTTCCACCCGGGCTGCAGAATTTCACTTACTATTTAAAGTAGTTAATATACACTTATATTCACCAAATATTGTCGTTAAAAGGCTTTAGCGCCTTAAAATGTTCATTATTCAATAGGAAGTTGTGACATCCGGTGCGGGTTCCTATCGGACCGCACGACGGGGGGGCGTTAAACTGCCCAGAGATACCCACACCGCTACGGAGGTCTCTCTGGAAGCAGGGGGTCCCCGGGGCGGAAATGAACAGCGTTTGGCTCCGGAGACCCCCTGCTTCAATCTTTATAATAAGATACAAAGAAATGAAGCCTGTATTGTAGCATAATGTTGTGTTATCTTGCAGTACCGTGATGTTAGGTGCGTGTCGGCGTGACGCCGATCCGGACCCTGTGATAGGGAGAGGGTAATAACAGTATGTGGGGTAACTCATAGCATGCTACATGGTGTTACACACAGCCGGGCCCTGTGATAGGGAGAGGGTAATAACAGTATGTGGGGTAACTCATAGCATGCTACATGGTGTTACACACAGCCAGGCCCTGTGATAGGGAGAGGGTAATAACAGTATGTGGGGTAACTCATAGCATGCTACATGGTGTTACACACAGCCGGGCCCTGTGATAGGGAGAGGGTAATAACAGTATGTGGGGTAACTCATAGCATGCTACATGGTGTTACACACAGCCTGACCCTGTGATAGGGAGAGGGTAATAACAGTATGTGGGGTAACTCATAGCATGCTACATGGTGTTACACACGGCCGGGCCCTGTGATAGGGAGAGGGTAATAACAGTATGCTGGGTAACTCATAGCATGCTACATGGTGTTACACACAGCCGGGCCCTGTGATAGGGAGAGGGTAATAACAGTATGTTGGGTAACTCATAGCATGCTACATGGTGTTACACACAGCCAGGCCCTGTGATAGGGAGAGGGTAATAACAGTATGCTGGGTAACTCATAGCATGCTACATGGTGTTACACACAGCCAGACCCTGTGACAGGGAGAGGGTAATAACAGTATGTGGGGTAACTCATAGCATGCTACATGGTGTTACACACAGCCAGACCCTGTGACAGGGAGAGGGTAATAACAGTATGTGGGGTAACTCATAGCATGCTACATGGTGTTACACACAGCCGGACCGTGTGATAGGGAGAGGGTAATAACAGTATGTGGGGTAACTCATAGCATGCTACATGGTGTTACACACAGCCAGACCCTGTGACAGGGAGAGGGTAATAACAGTATGTGGGGTAACTCATAGCATGCTACATGGTGTTACACACAGCCGGGCCCTGTGACAGGGAGAGGGTAATAACAGTATGTGGGGTAACTCATAGCATGCTACATGGTGTTACACACAGCCAGACCCTGTGATAGGGAGAGGGTAATAACAGTATGTTGGGTTTCTCATAGCATGCTACATGGTGTTACACACAGCCAGACCCTGTGATAGGGAGAGGGTAATAACAGTATGTTGGGTAACTCATAGCATGCTACATGGTGTTACACACAGCCAGACCCTGTGATAGGGAGAGGGTAATAACAGTATGTGGGGTAACTCATAGCATGCTACATGGTGTTACACACAGCCGGGCCCTGTGATAGGGAGAGGGTAATAACAGTATGTGGGGTAACTCATAGCATGCTACATGGTGTTACACACAGCCGGGCCCTGTGATAGGGAGAGGGTAATAACAGTATGTGGGTAACTCATAGCATGCTACATGGTGTTACACACAGCCAGGCCCTGTGATAGGGAGAGGGTAATAACAGTATGTTGGGTAACTCATAGCATGCTACATGGTGTTACACACAGCCTGACCCTGTGATAGGGAGAGGGTAATAACAGTATGCTGGGTAACTCATAGCATGCTACATGGTGTTACATACAGCCAGGCCCTGTGACAGGGAGAGGGTAATAACAGTATGTTGGGTAACTCATAGCATGCTACATGGTGTTACACACAGCCGGAGCCTGTGATAGGGAGAGGGTAATAACAGTATGCTGGGTAACTCATAGCATGCTACATGGTGTTACACACAGCCGGACACTGTGATAGGGAGAGGGTAATAACAGTATGTGGGGTAACTCATAGCATGCTACATGGTGTTACACACAGCCAGACCCTGTGATAGGGAGAGGGTAATAACAGTATGTTGGGTAACTCATAGCATGCTACATGGTGTTACACACAGCCGGAGCCTGTGATAGGGAGAGGGTAATAACAGTATGTTGGGTAACTCATAGCATGCTACATGGTGTTACACACAGCCAGGCCCTGTGATAGGGAGAGGGTAATAACAGTATGCTGGGTAACTCATAGCATGCTACATGGTGTTACACACAGCCGGACACTGTGATAGGGAGAGGGTAATAACAGTATGTGGGGTAACTCATAGCATGCTACATGGTGTTACACACAGCCAGACCCTGTGATAGGGAGAGGGTAATAACAGTATGTTGGGTAACTCATAGCATGCTACATGGTGTTACACACAGCCAGGCCCTGTGATAGGGAGAGGGTAATAACAGTATGTGGGGTAACTCATAGCATGCTACATGGTGTTACACACAGCCAGGCCCTGTGATAGGGAGAGGGTGATAACAGTATGTGGGGTAACTCATAGCTTGCTACATGGTGTTACACACAGCTGGACACTGTGATAGGGAGAGGGTAATAACAGTATGTTGGGTAACATAGCATGCTACATGGTGTTACACACAGCCAGACCCTGTGATAGGGAGAGGGTAATAACAGTATGCTGGGTAACTCATAGCATGCTACATGGTGTTACACACAGCCAGGCCCTGTGATACTGAGCGGGTAATAACAGTATGTTGGGTAACTCATAGCATGCTACATGGTGTTACACACAGCCGGACACTGTGATAGGGAGAGTGTAATAACAGTATGTTGGGTAACTCATAGCATGCTACATGGTGTTACACACAGCCGGGCCCTGTGATAGGGAGAGGGTAATAACAGTATGTGGGGTAACTCATAGCATGCTACATGGTGTTACACACAGCCGGGCCCTGTGATAGGGAGAGGGTAATAACAGTATGTGGGGTAACTCATAGCATGCTACATGGTGTTACACACAGCCAGGCCCTGTGATAGGGAGAGGGTAATAACAGTATGTTGGGTAACTCATAGCATGCTACATGGTGTTACACACAGCCGGACCCTGTGATAGGGAGAGGGTAATAACAGTATGTTGGGTAACTCATAGCATGCTACATGGTGTTACACACAGCCCGGCCCTGTGATAGGGAGAGGGTAATAACAGTATGCTGGGTAACTCATAGCATGCTACATGGTGTTACACACAGCCAGGCCCTGTAATAGGGAGAGGGTAATAACAGTATGTGGGGTAACTCATAGCATGCTACATGGTGTTACACACAGTCAGCCCCTGTAATAGGGAGAGGGTAATAACAGTATGTTGGGTAACTCATAGCATGCTACATGGTGTTACACACAGCCAGGCCCTGTGATAGGGAGAGGGTAATAACAGTATGTGGGGTAACTCATAGCATGCTACATGGTGTTACACACAGCCAGGCCCTGTGATAGGGAGAGGGTAATAACAGTATGTGGGGTAACTCATAGCATGCTACATGGTGTTACACACAGCCAGGCCCTGTGATAGGGAGAAGGTAATAACAATATGTTGGGTAACTCATAGCATGCTACATGGTGTTACACACAGCCAGACCCTGTGATAGGGAGAGGGTAATAACAGTATGTTGGGTAACTCATAGCATGCTACATGGTGTTACACACAGCCAGGCCCTGTGATAGGCAGAGGGTAATAACAGTATGTTGGGTAACTCATAGCATGCTACATGGTGTTACACACAGCCGGACACTGTGATAGGGAGAGGGTAATAACAGTATGTTGGGTAACTCATAGCATGCTACATGGTGTTACACACAGCCGGACCCAGTGATAGGGAGAGGGTAATAACAGTATGTTGGGTAACTCATAGCATGCTACATGGTGTTACACACAGCCAGACCCTGTGATAGGGAGAGGGTAATAACAGTATGCTGGGTAACTCATAGCATGCTACATGGTGTTACACACAGCCAGGCCCTGTGATAGGGAGAGGGTAATAACAGTATGTTGGGTAACTCATAGCATGCTACATGGTGTTACACACAGCCGGACCCTGTGATAGGGAGAGGGTAATAACAGTATGTTGGGTAACTCATAGCATGCTACATGGTGTTACACACAGCCGGACACTGTGATAGGGAGAGGGTAATAACAGTATGTGGGGTAACTCATAGCATGCTACATGGTGTTACACACAGCCAGGCCCTGTGATAGGGAGAGGGTAATAACAGTATGTGGGGTAACTCATAGCATGCTACATTGTGTTACACACAGCCAGACCCTGTGATAGGGAGAGGGTAATAACAGTATGTTGGGTAACTCATAGCATGCTACATGGTGTTACACACAGCCGGGCCCTGTGATAGGGAGAGGGTAATAACAGTATGTTGGGTAACTCATAGCATGCTACATGGTGTTACACACAGCCGGGCCCTGTGATAGGGAGAGGGTAATAACAGTATGTGGGGTAACTCATAGCATGCTACATGGTGTTACACACAGCCAGGCCCTGTGATCGGGAGAGGGTGATAACAGTATGTGGGGTAACTCATAGCATGCTACATGGTGTTACACACAGCCAGGCCCTGTGATAGGGAGAGGGTAATAACAGTATGTTGGGTAACTCATAGCATGCTACATGGTGTTACACACAGCCAGACCCTGTGATAGGGAGAGGGTAATAACAGTATGTTGGGTAACTCATAGCATGCTACATGGTGTTACACACAGCCGGGCCCTGTGATAGGGAGAGGGTAATAACAGTATGTGGGGTAACTCATAGCATGCTACATGGTGTTACACACAGCCGGACCCTGTGATAGGGAGAGGGTAATAACAGTATGTGAGGTAACTCATAGCATGCTACATGGTGTTACACACAGCCGGACACTGTGATAGGGAGAGGGTAATAACAGTATGTTGGGTAACTCATAGCATGCTACATGGTGTTACACACAGCCAGACCCTGTGATAGGGAGAGGGTAATAACAGTATGTGGGGTAACTCATAGCATGCTACATGGTGTTACACACAGCCAGACCCTGTGATAGGGAGAGGGTAATAACAGTATGTTGGGTAACTCATAGCATGCTACATGGTGTTACACACAGCTGGGCCCTGTGATACTGAGAGGGTAATAACAGTATGTTGGGTAACTCATAGCATGCTACATGGTGTTACACACAGCCAGGCCCTGTGATAGGGAGAGGGTAATAACAGTATGTTGGGTAACTCATAGCATGCTACATGGTGTTACACACAGCCAGACCTAAGATAGGGAGAGGGTAATAACAGTATGCTGGGTAACTCATAGCATGCTACATGGTGTTACACACAGCCGGGCCCTGTGATACTGAGAGGGTAATAACAGTATGTTGGGTAACTCATAGCATGCTACATGGTGTTACACACAGCCTGACCCTGTGATAGGGAGAGGGTAATAACAGTATGTGGGGTAACTCATAGCATGCTTCATGGTGTTACACACAGCCAGACCCTTGATAGGGAGAGGGTAATAACAGTATGTTGGGTAACTCATAGCATGCTACATGGTGTTACACACAGCTGGGCCCTGTGATACTGAGAGGGTAATAACAGTATGTTGGGTAACTCATAGCATGCTACATGGTGTTACACACAGCCAGACCCTGTGATAGGGAGAGGGTAATAACAGTATGTGGGGTAACTCATAGCATGCTACATGGTGTTACACACAGCCAGACCCTGTGATAGGGAGAGGGTAATAACAGTATGTTGGGTAACTCATAGCATGCTACATGGTGTTACACACAGCCAGACCCTGTGATAGGGAGAGGGTAATAACAGTATGTTGGGTAACTCATAGCATGCTACATGGTGTTACACACAGCTGGGCCCTGTGATACTGAGAGGGTAATAACAGTATGTTGGGTAACTCATAGCATGCTACATTGTGTTACACACAGCCAGACCCTGTGATAGGGAGAGGGTAATAACAGTATGTTGGGTAACTCATAGCATGCTACATGGTGTTACACACAGCCAGACCCTGTGATAGGGAGAGGGTAATAACAGTATGTGGGGTAGCTCATAGCATGCTACATGGTGTTACACACAGCCTGACCCTGTGATAGGGAGAGGGTAATAACAGTATGTGGGGTAACTCATAGCATGCTACATGGTGTTACACACAGCCGGACCCTGTGATAGGGAGAGGGTAATAACAGTATGTTGGGTAACTCATAGCATGCTACATTGTGTTACACACAGCCAGACCCTGTGATAGGGAGAGGGTAATAACAGTATGTTGGGTAACTCATAGCATGCTACATGGTGTTACACACAGCCGGACCCTGTGATAGGGAGAGGGTAATAACAGTATGTTGGGTAACTCATAGCATGCTACATGGTGTTACACACAGCCAGGCCCTGTGATAGGGAGAGGGTAATAACAGTATGTTGGGTAACTCATAGCATGCTACATGGTGTTACACACAGCCAGGCCCTGTGATAGGGAGAGGGTAATAACAGTATGTGGGGTAACTCATAGCATGCTACATGGTGTTACACACAGCCAGGCCCTGTGATAGGGAGAGGGTAATAACAGTATGTTGGGTAACTCATAGCATGCTACATGGTGTTACACACAGCCAGGCCCTGTGATAGGGAGAGGGTAATAACAGTATGTGGGGTAACTCATAGCATGCTACATGGTGTTACACACAGCCGGACCCTGTGATAGGGAGAGGGTAATAACAGTATGCTGGGTAACTCATAGCATGCTACATGGTGTTACACACAGCCATACCCTGTAATAGGGAGAGGGTAATAACAGTATGTGGGGTAACTCATAGCATGCTACATGGTGTTACACACAGCCAGGCCCTGTGATAGGGAGAGGGTAATAACAGTATGTTGGGTAACTCATAGCATGCTACATGGTGTTACACACAGCCGGGCCCTGTGATACTGAGAGGGTAATAACAGTATGTTGGGTAACTCATAGCATGCTACATGGTGTTACACACAGCCGGACCCTGTGATAGGGAGAGGGTAATAACAGTATGCTGGGTAACTCATAGCATGCTACATGGTGTTACACACAGCCAGGCCCTGTGATAGGGAGAGGGTAATAACAGTATGTTGGGTAACTCATAGCATGCTACATGGTGTTACACACAGCCAGGCCCTGTGATAGGGAGAGGGTAATAAGAGTATGTTCGGTAACTCATAGCATGCTACATGGTGTTACACACAGCCGGACCCTGTGATACTGAGAGGGTAATAACAGTATGTTGGGTAACTCATAGCATGCTACATGGTGTTACACACAGCCGGAGCCTGTGATAGGGAGAAGGTAATAACAGTATGTGGGGTAACTCATAGCATGCTACATGGTGTTACACACAGCCAGGCCCTGTGATAGGGAGAGGGTAATAATAGTATGTTGGGTAACTCATAGCATGCTACATGGTGTTACACACAGCCGGACCCTGTGACAGGGAGAGGGTAATAACAGTATGCTGGGTAACTCATAGCATGCTACATGGTGTTACACACAGCCGGACCCTGTGATAGGGAGAGGGTAATAACAGTATGTTGGGTAACTCATAGCATGCTACATGGTGTTACACACAGCCAGGCCCTGTGATAGGGAGAGGGTAATAAGAGTATGTTCGGTAACTCATAGCATGCTACATGGTGTTACACACAGCCGGACACTGTGATAGGGAGAGGGTAATAACAGTATGTTGGGTAACTCATAGCATGCTACATGGTGTTACACACAGCCGGACCCTGTGATACTGAGAGGGTAATAACAGTATGTTGGGTAACTCATAGCATGCTACATGGTGTTACACACAGCCGGAGCCTGTGATAGGGAGAGGGTAATAACAGTATGTGGGGTAACTCATAGCATGCTACATGGTGTTACACACAGCCAGGCCCTGTGATAGGGAGAGGGTAATAACAGTATGTGGGGTAACTCATAGCATGCTACATGGTGTTACACACAGCCAGGCCCTGTGATAGGGAGAGGGTAATAATAGTATGTGGGGTAACTCATAGCATGCTACATGGTGTTACACACAGCCGGACCCTGTGACAGGGAGAGGGTAATAACAGTATGCTGGGTAACTCATAGCATGCTACATGGTGTTACACACAGCCGGGCCCTGTGATAGGGAGAGGGTAATAACAGTATGTGGGGTAACTCATAGCATGCTACTTGGTGTTACACACAGCCAGGCCCAGTAAAAGCCCAATTTCAGGGTGTGGATGTGAGTAACACCACGTTTAGGTGACTTGGCTAATGTAACGCCAAGTCCCTGCGGTCTCCTTATGCGCTTGTAGGGGGCGCGCCCTTTGCCTCTCATGTCGAACGGCCGTTACCGATAACGCAACGCTCTTTCCCGGAGAACACGTGACGTAACGCTACGTTGTTAGGCTTTGATGATAGGCGGTAAGGTGTAACGTGACCTTAAGTTAGGGTCACATCTCGTTGGGGCACTTACCCGAGCGCTGCGGATATGGCCATGAGAGTAAAGAAAGGGGGGGGGGGTTACATTGCGACAGGAGAGCATTTTCATCCCGTCACGTCGGGGGGCCCAGGTCAGTCCTGAGGTCCGGGAAACTGGTCTGCGGGCTGCACCTCAATAAATAGGTTAACGATGATATATGTGTTTCTACAAAAACAAGTAAAAACCGCCATGCTGTCTGCACTGATTCTTACCTTTCTTATGCTCTAACACAGGGGCGGCCAAATCCAGTCCTCAAGGGCCACCAACAGGTTAGGTTTAAGGATATCCCTGCTTCAGCAGTCTTCGACTGAACCACTGGTTGAGCCACATGTGCTGAAGCAGGGACAGATGGAGCCACGTGCTGGAGGTGGGACTGATTGAGCCACCTGTGCTGAAGCAGGGATATCCTTTAAACCTGACCTGTTGGTGGCCCTTGAGGACTGGAGGTGGCCACTCCTGCAGTAACACAAGGTTTGTACGCCTGTAAGAAAAATGTTTGGGACGGAACTGACAGGAAATAACAGAATAAATAAGAATAAAGTCAGATCTGTGCACGGGAGCTCTGTGTCGCTTTTATAGATATTCACTGTTAGCCTAGTCATTGCTGCAGGAACGGCAACACATTGCAGGGCGATATAAGCACACCGGTGAGCGATATAACACCACACAGAGCGATATAAGCACACGCGTGAGCGGTATAAGCACACGCGGGAGCGGTATAACACCACACAGAGCGATATAAGCACACGCGTGAGCGGTATAAGCACACGCGGGAGCGGTATAAGCACACGCGGGAGCGGTATAAGCACACGCGGGAGCGGTATAAGCACACGCATGAGCGGTATATTCACACGGGTGAGCGATATAAGCACACGCGGGAGCGATATAAGCACACGCGGGAGCGGTATAAGCACACGCGGGAGCGGTATAAGCACACGCGGGAGCGGTATAAGCACGCGTGTGAGCGATATAAGCACAAGCAGAGAGATATAATAACACTCGCAGCCATATAACACCACTCAGAGAGATATAATAACACAGAGAGATATAATAACACGCAGAGCTATAATACCACGCAGAGAGATATAATAGCCAGAGCGATATAACACCACGCAGAGCGATATAACACCACGCAGAGCGATATAACACCACGCAGAGCGATATAACACCACGCAGAGCGATATAACACCACGCAGAGCGATATAACACCACGCAGAGCGATATAACACCACGCAGAGCGATATAACACCACGCAGAGCGATATAACAACACATAGAGCCATATAATAACACCCAGAGCGATATAACACCACGCAGAGCGATATAACACCACGCAGAGCGATATAACAACACATAGAGCCATATAATAACACCCAGAGTGATATAATGCGCACCCCTCACCGGGGTCTCAGACTCGCGTCCCACTCCCTGTGCGTTATCGATTTAATTCGCTTGTATCCCCTCTGTGTTAATTTTTCACATGCTTGCAAAACAACCCTTTGATTTTCTGTCACTCGTTAATTACAGTGTTTTGCCATTAAATAGGAGGCTTTGTGTAAACTAATTACTAGGTAATCATCGTCTACCGCGGCCGCGCTGCTTGTACCTTTTATATTCCATCCTACAAACGCTCCGCCGTCTGTGCCCGAGCCCTCTCTACATTCCCAGCCATTAGCTCCTACTAATTCACAGCATTACTGCAGAAGAGAGGGGGACTGGTAATTGTGGTGATATCAGTGCTGTTAATTACCGGAGTAGAACATTGAAATGATGCCAAGGACCATTGTTAGAAGCAAATAAAAAAAATAAACGCACACACACACACACACCAAAAAAAACACAAACCACAACGAGAAAGGTTTGAGTGCTACTTTCACCATCTGGGGACCCGGAGAGAGGAAAACAGCGAGAAAACAGCAGTGACAAAACATCGGAGTTACAGCTCCAGGCTTTGCAGGCCAGATGGAGGAGAGACATTCTCCCACACTGACGGGAGTGAGAACGGTCACGTTTCAGCAGCAGGTGAAGGGGAGGGGCGGACTTAACCCCTTCTCTGCCAGAGAGGGCAGCAACGCGCTGCGAAGCAATCGCGGCGGTTCATATGAAACCTGGCATCTTACTTGATCTCGGCCTGGGCACGCGAGCCCGGTGAGGCTTTTTTGGTGCCAGTCGTTTTGTTTTTGGTTCTTTGTAGGGTCATTATTGCCTCTGCTGGGCGGCTGTTCCCGGCATCCACAGATTCCATGAATATAAAGGCTCGATGTGGTGCTGACACAGGGTATTGGTAGATGCATTTCACTGACCGTGGCACTGCACTCTTAATTGATGCTGAATATCTCTATACACTTCCACATAGGGCTGAAGGAGTGACTCAGTGAGTGAAGGCGCTGACTCAGTGAGTGAAGGTGCTGACTCAGTGAGTGAAGGTGCTGACTCAGTGAGTGAAGGTGCTGATTCAGTGAGTGAAGGTGCTGACTCAGTGAGTGAAGGCGCTGACTCAGTGAGTGAAGGTGCTGACTCAGTGAGTGAAGGCGCTGACTCTGAGTGAAGGCGCTGACTCTGAGTGAATCCGCTGACTGAGTGAAGGCGATGACTGAGTGAAGGTGCTGACTGAGGGAAGGAGCTGACTGAGTGAAGGCGCTGACTCAGTGGGTGAAGGCGCTGACTCAGTGGGTGAAGGCGCTGACTCAGTGGGTGAAGGCGCTGACTCAGTGGGTGAAGGCGCTGACTCAGTGGGTGAAGGCGCTGACTCAGTGGGTGAAGGCACTGACTCAGTGGGTGAAGGCGCTGACTCAGTGTGTGAAGGCGCTGACTCAGTGGGTGAAGGCGCTGACTCAGTGAGTGAAGGCGCTGACTCAGTGAGTGAAGGCGCTGACTCAGTGAGTGAAGGCGCTGACTCTGAAACCAGTGTCACGGTGTCCGTTCCTTGTGACCTTGGTCACTTTATCTCCCTGTGCCTCAGGCACCAACAGCATAGATTGTAGGGGACTAGACTCTAGGGAAGGGGTGCGCAATCTTTCCCCGCTGAGCCCCTCTCGCGCCCCCCTCCCTTACCTTGTCTCCGGCATCAAATGTCCTTGCGGGTCATGTGACCCCGCGGCGTCATTTGACGCTGCGTTGCCATGGCGTCGCAGAAGACAAGGTAAGGGAAGTTGCAGAGGCCTCACGCGATCCCCCGGCATTTCATTTAAATGCCTTGGGGAAGAGCGCGGGGCCTCTGCGACTGCGTGCCCCCCCCTTAAAAAACCTTACGCCCCCCAGTTTGCGCCCCCCTGCTCTAGGGGACAGGGACTGTGTCTGTAAAGAAAAAAAAACCTATTATTTTAACAGAATATATCGAGTATAAACAAAATACTTTTTTTTTAACGAATATTTTGGGGGTCATTCTTACAAACGGTCTGTGTGATTGTTATTAACTGCTGCTTGATAATGTAACCCCAGTCACTGCGGCGATAACACCGTGGTGTGCTGTCACTTTATGGCGTCGGTTGGTTGCTGCGATTTAACATTTGAACCCTTCTGTGCCTTACCCGTTGTTCTGCCGCGCTGCCTGCGTGCCACGCTGCCTGCGTGCCACGCTGCCGGCCTCACCCCGTGTCCTCTCGTGTGACTCCCTCCCCAGGAGAAAGCTTTGCTGCGGATCACCCAGGAGCTGCCCCGGGTTCTGGAGCTGCACGCACAGCCGGTTAACAAGAGGCGCTTCCCCACGTGGGACAGGTTTCTGCAGGCCTTTGCGAGCCGCGGTAAGAAGGAGACCCACCCCTAGGGAGCATGGTGGACATGCGCTACCATTAGCAACATGCAGTGGCCTTATAGATTGTAAGCTCCTTGACGCAGACTACGAATTTTCACAACGTACCTCTGGGTTTACCTAGTAAACCTCCGGGTGGTGGCATTCGGCGGCAGCGGTGTCTCCTGGCGTCCTCCGAGTCCTGCAGGTACCTCCTGTCAATATGGCAGGGCGGCGTCAAATGGCGGCACGTTACCATGTCACTGGGAACGCTGCGTAACGTCACAGCGTTGCGTGACGCCCGTGGTCATGACAACGGGATACTACGTGAAGGCGCCACGTTGCCATGACATCGTGACGCCTCGGCGCCATAAGGCATCCCGTTGTCGTGGCAACTTGACGGCGCACCGTCACCTAGCGTCCCATGGTGGTGGCGCCATGTGACGCCGCACGCCCATATTGACAGGTTGCAGCGGGAGATGCCGGGAGGATTTTGGAACGATGCCAGGAAGACGACGCCGCCGCCGAAGGTAAGCGAGAAATTGAAAAATGTTAGTTGGCCTTCAGTAGAAGGCGGCCATCCTGATTTTAACACAATTTTACTCTTGTCTGCAAATGTTACATACGCCCATAATCATGTCTGTAAATATTATATATGACCTCTGTTCAATTTAACGTAACCATTGTCATCATAACCCTGTGCCCGGGACACACTTGAAAACGTGTTTATTAATGACCTCGAGGTTGGTATTGGGAGCAAAGTCTCCATCTTTGCTGATGACACTAAATTGTGTAATTTAGTAGAATCTGAGCAGGATGTAATTTCTCTCCGGAAGGACTTGGAGAGACTGGAAACGTGGGCAGGTAAATGGCAGATGAGGTTTAATACAGATAAATGTAAGGTTATGCATTTGGGAAGCAAGAATTAAAAGGCGACTTACAAATTAAATGGAGATATATTGGGGGAATCCTTGATGGAGAAGGATTTAGGAGTGCTTGTAGACAGCAGGCTTAGCAATAGTGCCCAAAGTCATGCAGTTGCTGCAAAGGCAAACAAGATCTTATCTTGCATCAAACGGGCAATGGATGAAGGGAAGTAAACATAATTATGCCCCTTTACAAAGCATTAGTAAGACCACACCTTGAATATGGAGTACAATTTTGGGCACCACTCCTTAGAAAATACATTATGGAACTGGAGAGAGTGCAGAGAAGAGCCACCAAATTAATAAATGGGGATGGACAATCTAACTTACGAGAAGAGGTTAGCTGAATTAGATTTATTTACATTTGAAAAGAGGCGTCTAAGAGATAACTATATACAAATATATTCGGGGACAGCACAGGGAGCTTTCAAAAGAACTATTCATCCCAAGGACAGTACAAAGGACACAGGGTCATCCCTTAAGGTTGGAGGAAAGGAGATTTCACCAGCAACAAAGGAAAGGGTTCTTTACAGTAAGGGCAGTTACAATGTGGAATTCATTACCCATGGAGACTGGGATGGCAGATACAATAGATTTGTTCAAAACAAGGTTAGACATCGTTTTGGAAAGGAAAGGTATACAGGGATATACCAAATAAGTAAACATGGGAAGGATGTTGATCCAGGGAGTAATCCGATTGCCAATTCTTGGAGTCAGGAAGGAATTCATTTTTCCCCTTATGAGATCATTGCATGATATGACACTGGGGTTTGTTGTTTGCCTTCCTCTGGATCAATAAGGAAGTATAGATATAGGATAAAGTATCTGTTTGCTAAATTTAGACTAGGTTGAACTTGATGGACGTACGTCTTTTTTCAACCTCATCTACTATGTAACTATATAACTATATGTAACTATGTAAAATGAGAGGTAACTATCAGTATTACTTCCTGGTAATATAGGGTAGCCAGGTGTCCAGTATTGAACCGGACTGTCCTGTATTTGGACACAGTCCAGTAAAAAAAATTGAGGTAATACTGGACATGTGTGTGTATACCGGTATTACCTCTCTGGGCGTGTATGTGTATACCGGTATTACCTCTCTGGGCGTGTATGTGTATACCGGTATTACCTCTCTGGGTGTGTATGTGTATACCGGTATTACCTCTCTGGGCGTGTATGTGTATACCGGTATTACCTCTCTGGGCGTGTATGTGTATACCGGTATTACCTCTCTGGGCATGTATGTGTATACCGGTATTACCTCTCTGGGGGTGTATGTGTATACCGGTATTACCTCTCTGGGTGTGTATGTGTATGCCGGTATTACCTCTCTGGGTGTGTATGTGTATGCCGGTATTACCTCTCTGGGTGTGTATGTGTATACCGGTATTACCTCTCTGGGCGTGCATGTGTATGCCGGTATTACCTCTCTGGGCGTGCATGTGTATGCCGGTATTACCTCTCTGGGCGTGTATGTGTATACCGGTATTACCTCTCTGGGCATGTATGTGTATACCAGTATTACCTCTCTGGGCGTGTATGTGTATACCGGTATTACCTCTCTATGTGTGTATGTGTATACAGGTATTACCTCTCTGGGTGTGTATGTGTATGCCGGTATTACCTCTCTGGGCGTGTATGTGTATGCCGGTATTACCTCTGTGGGCGTGTATGTGTATACCGGTATTACCTCTCTGGGCGTGTATGTGTATACCGGTATTATCTCTCTGGGCGTGTATGTGCCTGTATTACCTCTCTGAACGTGTATGTGTATACCGGTATTACCTCTTTGGGCGTGTATGTGTATGCCGGTATTACCTCTCTGGGTGTGTATGTGTATACCGGTATTACCTCTCTGGGTGTGTATGTGTATACCGGTATTACCTCTCTGGGCGTGTATGTGTATACCGGTATTACCTCTCTGGGTGTGTATGTGTATACCAGTATTACCTCTCTGGGCGTGTATGTGTATACCGGTATTACCTCTCTGGGCGTGTATGTGTATACCGGTATTACCTCTCTGGGTGTGTATGTGTATACCTGTATTACCTCTCTGGGCGTGTATGTGTATACCGGTATTACCTCTCTGGGCGTGTATGTGCCTGTATTACCTCTCTGAACGTGTATGTGTATACCGGTATTACCTCTCTGGGTGTGTATGTGTATACCGGTATTACCTCTCTGGGGGTGTATGTGTATACCAGTATTACCTCTCTGGGCGTGTATGTGTATACCTGTATTACCTCTCTGGGCGTGTATGTGTATACCGGTATTACCTCTCTGGGCGTGTATGTGTATACCGGTATTACCTCTCTGGGCGTGTATGTGTATACCGGTATTACCTCTCTGGGTGTGTATGTGTATACCGGTATTACCTCTCTAGGCGTGTATGTGTATACCTGTATTACCTCTCTGGGCGTGTATGTGTATACCGGTATTACCTCTCTGGGCGTGTATGTGTATACCGGTATTATCTCTCTGGGCGTGTATGTGCCTGTATTACCTCTCTGAACGTGTATGTGTATACCGGTATTACCTCTTTGGGCGTGTATGTGTATGCCGGTATTACCTCTCTGGGTGTGTATGTGTATACCGGTATTACCTCTCTGGGTGTGTATGTGTATACCGGTATTACCTCTCTGGGCGTGTATGTGTATACCGGTATTACCTCTCTGGGTGTGTATGTGTATACCAGTATTACCTCTCTGGGCGTGTATGTGTATACCGGTATTACCTCTCTGGGCGTGTATGTGTATACCGGTATTACCTCTCTGGGTGTGTATGTGTATACCTGTATTACCTCTCTGGGCGTGTATGTGTATACCGGTATTACCTCTCTGGGCGTGTATGTGCCTGTATTACCTCTCTGAACGTGTATGTGTATACCGGTATTACCTCTCTGGGTGTGTATGTGTATACCGGTATTACCTCTCTGGGGGTGTATGTGTATACCAGTATTACCTCTCTGGGCGTGTATGTGTATACCTGTATTACCTCTCTGGGCGTGTATGTGTATACCGGTATTACCTCTCTGGGCGTGTATGTGTATACCGGTATTACCTCTCTGGGCGTGTATGTGTATACCGGTATTACCTCTCTGGGTGTGTATGTGTATACCGGTATTACCTCTCTAGGCGTGTATGTGTATACCTGTATTACCTCTCTGGGCGTGTATGTGTATACCGGTATTACCTCTCTGGGCGTGTATGTTTATACCGGTATTACCTCTCTGGGCGTGTATGTGTATACCGGTATTATCTCTCTGGGCGTGTATGTGCCTGTATTACCTCTCTGGGCGTGTATGTGTATACTGGTATTACCTCTCTGGGTGTGTATGTGTATACCAGTATTACCTCTCTGGGCGTGTATGTGTATACCGGTATTACCTCTCTGGGCGTGTATGTGTATACCGGTATTACCTCTCTGGGTGTGTATGTGTATACCTGTATTACCTCTCTGGGCGTGTATGTGTATACCGGTATTACCTCTCTGGGCGTGTATGTGCCTGTATTACCTCTCTGAACGTGTATGTGTATACCGGTATTACCTCTCTGGGTGTGTATGTGTATACCGGTATTACCTCTCTGGGGGTGTATGTGTATACCAGTATTACCTCTCTGGGCGTGTATGTGTATACCTGTATTACCTCTCTGGGCGTGTATGTGTATACCGGTATTACCTCTCTGGGCGTGTATGTGTATACCGGTATTACCTCTCTGGGCGTGTATGTGTATACCGGTATTACCTCTCTGGGTGTGTATGTGTATACCGGTATTACCTCTCTAGGCGTGTATGTGTATACCTGTATTACCTCTCTGGGCGTGTATGTGTATACCGGTATTACCTCTCTGGGCGTGTATGTTTATACCGGTATTACCTCTCTGGGCGTGTATGTGTATACCGGTATTATCTCTCTGGGCGTGTATGTGCCTGTATTACCTCTCTGAACGTGTATGTGTATACCGGTATTACCTCTTTGGGTGTGTATGTGTATGCCGGTATTACCGCTCTGGGTGTGTATGTGTATACCGATATTACCTCTCTGGGTGTGTATGTGTATACCGGTATTACCTCTCTGGGCGTGTATGTGTATACCGGTATTACCTCTCTGGGTGTGTATGTGTATACCTGTATTACCTCTCTGGGCGTGTATGTGTATACCGGTATTACCTCTCTGGGCGTGTATGTGTATACCGGTATTACCTCTCTGGGCGTGTATGTGCCTGTATTACCTCTCTGAACGTGTATGTGTATACCGGTATTACCTCTCTGGGTGTGTATGTGTATACCGGTATTACCTCTCTGGGGGTGTATGTGTATACCAGTATTACCTCTCTGGGCGTGTATGTGTATACCGGTATTACCTCTCTGGGCGTGTATGTGTATACCTGTATTACCTCTCTGGGCGTGTATGTGTATACCGGTATTACCTCTCTGGGCGTGTATGTGTATACCAGTATTACCTCTCTGGGCGTGTATGTGTATACCGGTATTACCTCTCTGGGTGTGTATGTGTATACCGGTATTACCTCTCTAGGCGTGTATGTGTATACCTGTATTACCTCTCTGGGCGTGTATGTGTATACCGGTATTACCTCTCTGGGCGTGTATGTGTATACCGGTATTACCTCTCTGGGCGTGTATGTGTATACCAGTATTACCTTTGTGGACATAGTGACCTGATCGGCTTGGGGGGCCGCAGGATTTCCCTGAGCAGGGAGAGAGCAGGGCTGCTGCTAGCGTGCTGGGCAGCTTCCTCCATCCTGATTGGCTGCAGCTGGGTAATGCAGCCAATCAATATCCTACATGTGTTTCATTTAAAAAAAAAAAAATCAGTTCTGTACTATGAGAAAATACTTTTAGCATTTTTTTTAAACAACACTGAATTACATTTTGAATGTATTATAATGTAACAAGCCTTTTTTGTTTCTATAGCAACCATTTACAAAGTCACATCTCCTTCCTCTTCTGAAACAAGCTATGGCACACCCCTTTTTGAGCCCTGCCCGCTCTCTAGCAGTGCATCAATTGTATCTAGTGACTGTCTGGTCACATGATCTTCCCCACTGAACTTTACATCTTTGATCCTCTTCTGCTGCACTGACAGCCATTTATGGAACCCTGAGCCGAATCTTCGCCGATCGATCACAGGAGAACGGATCGATCGGCAACTTAGCTAATTACTTATCCTTGTGTGGATTGTATTGATGCACATATTTCAGGGGGGGGAAAAAATGAAAAAACGAGTTGATTGGTTTTCATGTAACAACAAAACGTTTCAGAGAACGGTCCCAAATACCAGCACCTTCCTACGAAGTGTTCATGTTACGAAGAGCGTTGTGGAGTGCGCGATGGGACTGGAGCTGCCTGATTGATAACAAATCAAAGGATGTGTACACATGTTATCTACTTCCCTCCCTAATGATAGTTCCCACATCGCGATGCAAGCGGAAGGAAGATCATATCTCATTACATGTATGTTGTCTTGCTCTAGGAGGGGTAATTGAAGCCTTCCCGCCTGCTGAGAGCATCACCTGCCTCACCGCGGACCTGCTGATCGAGCCGGACGGAGGGATCAGGATGGTGTCCTGTGGGGATCAGATTCACAGCCCTGGCCCCCTGCAGTGCGTGGGTAGCTCCGTTCCGCAATGCTCCGTGCCGCCCGATGTCCTTACCTCTATCTGCATGAAGATCGGAGAGGCCTGCAAGAGCAGGGGAGTGCTTGGATATCTGTCTGTGGACCTGCTTAGCTTCATAGACCCATACACTCTGGAGCAGCAGGTAAGGTGGTCACACAGACTGACCACAGGGTGACCCTCAGACCATGCGCTCACACACACAGACTGACCACAGGGTGACCCTCAGACGATGCGCTCACACACACAGACTGACCACAGGGTGACCCTCAGACCATGCGCTCACACACACATTGACTTCAGGGTGACTATTGGACTGTGTGCTCACACATACATTTAGACTGTGTACACAGACTGACCGTCTGACCACACACACACACACACACACACACACACACACACACACACACACACACACACACACACACACACACACACACACACACACACACACACACACACACACACAGAGTAAGCCAACACAGTGACCTGCAGACCACACGGACACACACACACACACACACATACTGTACAGACCATACAGTGGCCGTCTGACTGTGTGCTCACCTACACAGATTTGCACACTCATCTCTCTCACGCACAGACTTGCACATCTCTCATATGCAAATACACACTTCTCACTCACACACACTCAGACTCACACATCCCTCTCTCTCACACACATCCCTCTCTCTCACACACATCCCTCTCTCACACACACAGACACATAGACTCACACGTCCCGCTCTCTCACACACACACACATCCCTCTCTCACACGCACATAGACACACACACACACAGACTCGCATATCTCTCACACACACAGACGCACCTCTCTATCTCTGTCTCTCACACACTCACACACATACAGACTCACACGTCTCACATACAAACACACACACATCTCCCTCACACACAAACTCGCACCTCTCTCTCCCTTTCTCTCTCTCACAAACACATCTTTGACACACCAGCAGACTCACACATCTCTAACACACGCACACGTCTCGCTCACACATACACATGCACAGTGAGATCTCACAGTAAGTAGCCGCTGATCCCACCATGCCTGACAAACTGATCGCCCTTATTTCGGAGGAGCACGCGGCTATCTTTCTGGGGTCTTCGTTGCCAAGTCTTCAGCATCATGAGGCTAGAAATAAAGCAGTAATTGTAATAAAATCTCTTAGTGGCCACTAGGTGTCAGGCACGGGAGTCTGGAAAGGACAGTCAGTGAGACAGAGAGAGAATGACAGGGAACAGTTATAGGATGTGGGACAGTCACAGTGAGATAGAGAGAGAATGACAGGGAACAGTTATAGGATGTGGGACAGTCAGTGAGACAGAGAGAGAATGACAGGGAACAGTTATAGGATGTGGGACAGTCACAGTGAGATAGAGAATGACAGGGAACAGTTATAGGATGTGGGACAGTCACAGTGAGACAGAGAGAGAATGACAGGGAACAGTTATAGGATGTGGGACAGTCACAGTGAGATAGAGAGAGAATGACAGGGAACAGTTATAGGATGTGGGACAGTCACAGTGAGATAGAGAGAGAATGACAGGGAACAGTTATAGGATGTGGGACAGTCACAGTGAGATAGAGAATGACAGGGAACAGTTATAGGATGTGGGACAGTCACTGTGAGACAGAGAGAGAATGACAGACAGGGAACAGTTACAGAAGGTGTGGGACAGTCACAGAAACAAGGGACAGTCAATGTTGGAACAAACATAGAGCACAGTGACAGACTGAAACAGGAAAGAGAAATGAGACACTGGCTATTACTGGAATAAGAGACGGGACAGTGACAGAGAGGACATGTAATGCTGTCATATAGGACATATTAGTTAACCCCTTTAGTACCAGGGCTGTTAATTTAATTAGGATTGTCTGTGCACTGTACCTATTACCACCTCTCCTTGTCTTTCCGTTCCTGTGCTGCCCGTCGGGTCAGCAGGTAATTCCTATACAATGCATAGTGGCTCATGTTTGCTAAGTGCGGCTATGCCATTAGACACGTTGCAGCGCTGGAGGACACCTTATGGCCCATTCACATCAGTGTCTTGTGGAATAGCGCTGCTTAGTAAATATGGCCCATAATGTATATAATGCATGGCAGCTCCTCTGACACCAATGGGGGGGGTTGCAGTTGCCTTCTTCTGGAAAGCGTTTGCCCAACTCCGGATCACCGAACTTCAAGTTTCCCCTTGCAATAAAAGGAAACCCGCTACCAGCTGCCGATGAGCATTTCCTCACCCCTCCGGAACAGCTGATCCTTACAATGACGGATTGGATCTTTAATAGCTCAGCAGATTCCTGGCAGTGGGTTATTAAGGAGCAGGGCTGCAGCGATTCGTTCAGAGGGCATTTCCTTGTGAATATGATTCAGAAATTAGCAGGAGTTTAGCGAGAGGCCAGCACTGGTTGACCCCTTAATATGGTTATAATGATGCCATTTAACATCCGCCGCTTACCGCACTCACTCACAGCTCAGCGCGGGGCGAGCAGCCTCTGCGGTGACACAGAGAGGGAGGCCGCCCGGTGACACAAATACTGACCCACGGGAAGTCCTGCTCAGGACTGTTTCCTTCATAGACAGATGTTTGTGCTGTACATGTCACACTCACCTTATCTCAACCCACTTCCAGGCAGAGCACAAGGAGGGCTTGTGGTTAGGGCTCTGACCTCTGAAGTGAGACATGTGTTCCAGCTTTGTTTGACCTTGGGAAAGTCATTTTAACTCCGTGTGTCTATGGTATCATCATTTAGGCTGTTGTTGTAATATTGTACAACATACAGGGATGTGTCTGATATACAGTACACACGTGAGGCGGGAAGACGTTATTTCCCATGTAACAGCGCTGGGCTCGTGTAGCTGTGCTTGTCCTGTGGTATAACAGGGGAAGGCTTTTGATGGCTGTTCTTCCAGATGTAGGGGGTTGTGAGGTCTCAGAAGCTTGTGTACAAACCAAATCCATCACAAGCTCTGTTACTGGTGCATTAAAAACAATATGTATGGGCACCCGCAAATAGTACTATCTCTCCTACAGAGGGCCTGAAGAAGTGTTTGATTGAGAAAGAAAGGAATGTATATGTACCTATAATTCTCTCTCACTATATGTAACCTATCCCAGCTTCAATTTGCAAAGCCAGTATAACCAGCCTCACACTGAGACCCAACAGGTTCGAAACAGCTGTCTGTGAGTAGGTTTACTGGCTCTGCACTTAACCCATGCTTTGCTGAAAAGCTGTGTAATGCGTCAGGTATAAGCTTATAGGGGTCCTATTTTAAAATGGATTTGAAGCAAAAGGTGACACTGTATGCTCATTTGCATGTCATTACCCAGAATCCCTTGCTGCATTGGAAGCACTGTATGCTAAGGGATAACGGGGAAGGGCAGGGGTTCCGACCTGTCTGAGACATTTGAATGTGCTCACAAGGGATTTTTTCATTTGCTGTATTATATATATATATATTCACACATATACACACACACACACACACACACACTTGCTCTTTGGTTTCAGTAACACACGCAGTGTTGCCACCCCTCCAGGTTTTGGCCACGTATCTCTGGGTACGGGTTTACCTAGTAAACCTCTGGGTGGCGGCATTCGACGGCATCGCGGCTTCTTCTGCGTCCTCCCTGTATCTTCCCTGCAACTCCTGTCAATATGGCCGATCGGCGTCAAATGGCGCCGCATTGCCATGTCAATGGGAACGCCATATGACATCACAGCGTCACATGACACCCTTTGCCATGGCAACGAGACGCTATGTGACGGCACCACATTGCCATGAGAACATGATGCCTCGGCGCCATAAGGGGTCCCGTTGTCATGGCAACTTGACGCTGCGTGCCATTCCGTTGTCATGGCAACTCGACGCCATGTGACTTTGCGCGGCCATTTTGACGGGTTGCAGGTGGAGATGATGGAAGGATGACAGAGGATGCCGGGAGGCGAAGGTTAACGCTACATTTCCGAATGTCGTCTCCGGGTCAGCCTTCAGTAGAACGGGCGACCCTGACTACGCCCGTGGGGGTCTCTGGGAAGGGGGCGACCCTGACAACGCCCGTGGGGGTCTCTGGGAAGGGGGCGACCCTGACTACGCCCGTGGGGGTCTCTGGGAACGGGGCGACCCTGACTACGCCCGTGGGGGTCTCTGGGAACGGGGCGACCCCGACTACGCCCGTGGGGGTCTCTGGGAACGGGGCGACCCTGACTACGCCCGTGGGGATCTCTGGGAAGGGGGCGACCCTGACTACGCCCGTGGGGGTCTCTGGGAAGGGGGCGACCCTGACTACGCCCGTGGGGGTCTCTGGGAAGGGGGCGACCCCGACAACGCCCGTGGGGGTCTCTGGGAACGGGGCGACCCTGACTACGCCCGTGGGGGTCTCAGGGAACGGGGCGACCCCGACTACGCCCGTGGGGGTCTCTGGGAAGGGGGCGACCCTGACTACGCCCGTGGGGGTCTCTGGGAAGGGGGCGACCCTGACTACGCCCGTGGGGGTCTCTGGGAAGGGGGCGACCCTGACTACGCCCGTGGGGGTCTCTGGGAAGGGGGCGACCCTGACTACGCCCGTGGGGGTCTCTGGGAACGGGGCGACCCTAACTACGCCCGTGGGGGTCTCTGGGAAGGGGGCGACCCTGACTACGCCCGTGGGGGTCTCTGGGAACGGGGCGACCCTGACTACGCCCGTGGGGGTCTCTGGGAAGGGGGCGACCCTGACTACGCCCGTGGGGGTCTCTGGGAACGGGGCGACCCTGACTACGCCCGTGGGGGTATCTGGGAAGAGGGCGACCCCAACTACGCCCGTGGGGGTCTCTGGGAAGGGGGCGACCCTGACTACGCCCGTGGGGGTCTCTGGGAAGGGGGCGACCCTGACTACGCCCGTGGGGGTCTCTGGGAAGGGGGCGACCCTGACTACGCCCGTGGGGGTCTCTGGGAACGGGGCGACCCCGACTACGCCCGTGGGGGTCTCTGGGAAGGGGGCGACCCTGACTACGCCCGTGGGGTCTCTGGGAACGGGGCGACCCCGACTACGCCCGTGGGGGTCTCTGGGAAGGGGGCGACCATGACTACGCCCGTGGGGGTCTCTGGGAAGGGGGCGACCCTGACTACGCCCGTGGGGTCTCTGGGAAGGGGGCGACCCTGACTACGCCCGTGGGGGTCTCTGGGAACGGGGCGACCCTGACTACGCCCGTGGGGTCTCTGGGAAGGGGGCGACCCTGACTACGCCCGTGGGGTCTCTGGGAAGGGGGCGACCATGACTACGCCCGTGGGGTCTCTGGGAAGGGGGCGACCCTGACTACGCCCGTGGGGGTCTCTGGGAAGGGGGCGACCCTGACTACGCCCGTGGGGGTCTCTGGGAACGGGGCGACCCTGACTACGCCCGTGGGGGTCTCTGGGAACGGGGCGACCCTGACTACGCCCGTGGGGGTCTCTGGGAACGGGGCGACCCTGACTACGCCCGTGGGGGTCTCTGGGAAGGGGGCGACCCTGACTACGCCCGTGGGGGTCTCTGGGAACGGGGCGACCCTGACTACGCCCGTGGGGGTCTCTGGGAACGGGGCGACCCTGACTACGCCCGTGGGGGTCTCTGGGAACGGGGCGACCCTGACTACGCCTGTGGGGGTCTCTGGGAACGGGGCGACCCCGACTACACCCATGGGGATCTCTGGGAAGGGGGCGACCATGACTACGCCCGTGGGGGTCTCAGGGAACGGGGCGACCCTGACTACGCCCGTGGGGGTCTCTGGGAAGGGGGCGACCCTGACTACGCCCGTGGGGGTCTCTGGGAACGGGGCGACCCTGACTACGCCCGTGGGGGTCTCTGGGAAGGGGGCGACCCTGACTACGCCCGTGGGGGTCTCTGGGAACGGGGCGACCCTGACTACGCCCGTGGGGGTCTCTGGGAAGGGGGCGACCCTGACTACGCCCGTGGGGGTCTCTGGGAACGGGGCGACCCTGACTACGCCCGTGGGGGTCTCTGGGAACGGGGCGACCCTGACTACGCCCGTGGGGGTCTCTGGGAACGGGGCGACCCTGACTACGCCCGTGGGGGTCTCTGGGAACGGGGCGACCCCGACTACACCCGTGGGGATCTCTGGGAAGGGGGCGACCCTGACTACGCCCGTGGGGGTCTCTGGGAAGGGGGCGACCATGACTACGCCCATGGGGGTCTCTGGGAAGGGGGCGACCCTGACTACGCCCGTGGGGGTCTCAGGGAACGGGGCGACCCTGACTACGCCCATGGGGGTCTCTGGGAAGGGGGCGACCCTGACTACGCCCGTGGGGGTCTCTGGGAACGGGGCGACCCTGACTACGCCCGTGGGGGTCTCTGGGAACGGGGCGACCCTGACTACGCCCGTGGGGGTCTCTGGGAAGGGGGCGACCATGACTACGCCCGTGGGGTCTCTGGGAAGGGGGCGACCATGACTACGCCCGTGGGGGTCTCTGGGAAGGGGGCGACCCCGACTACGCCCGTGGGGGTCTCTGGGAAGGGGGCGACCCTGACTACGCCCGTGGGGTCTCTGGGAAGGGGGGCCGCTGCTTCTGTTAACCATTTCCTTTCCTTTGCTGATTTAGATTTGGGCGACTGACTTGGACGTGTGCTACAGTGACCAGCTGGCCATGACCCAGCTCCTGCTCTATCTGACCAACGGGACACTGGACTGTACCAACAGCCGCCTGAATGTGCCCCCCGCCCCGAGGAAAGTGGAACGCTCCAGACACAGAGCTCAACCTGTAGAGGTGAAATGCATTTACTTACTGCATATATACCCCCTGCACTCACACTGCGTATATACCCCCTGCACTCACACTGCGTATATACCCCCTGCACTCACACTGCATATATATACCCCCTGCACTCACACTGTGTATATACCCCCTGCACTCACACTGCATATATATACCCCCTGCACTCACACTGCGTATATACCCCCTGCACTCACACTGCATATATATACCCCCTGCACTCACACTGCGTATATACCCCCTGCACTCAGACTGCATATATACCCCCTGCACTCACACTGCATATATACCCCCTGCACTCACACTGCATATATACCCCCTGCACTCACACTGCATATATATACCCCCTGCACTCACACTGCGTATATACCCCCTGCACTCACACTGCATATATACCCCCTGCACTCACACTGCGTATATACCCCCTGCACTCACACTGCGTATATACCCCCTGCACTCACACTGCGTATATACCCCCTGCACTCACACTGCATATATACCCCCTGCACTCACACTGCGTATATACCCCCTGCACTCACACTGCATATATATACCCCCTGCACTCACACTGCGTATATACCCCCTGCACTCACACTGCATATATACCCCCTGCACTCACACTGCATATATACCCCCTGCACTCACACTGCATATATACCCCCTGCACTCACACTGCGTATATACCCCCTGCACTCACACTGCATATATATACCCCCTGCACTCACACTGCGTATATACCCCCTGCACTCACACTGCATATATACCCCCTGCACTCACACTGCATATATACCCCCTGCACTCACACTGCATATATACCCCCTGCACTCACACTGCATATATACCCCCTGCACTCACACTGCGTATATACCCCCTGCACTCACACTGCGTATATACCCCCTGCACTCACACTGCATATATACCCCCTGCACTCACACTGCGTATATACCCCCTGCACTCACACTGCATATATACCCCCTGCACTCACACTGCGTATATACCCCCTGCACTCACACTGCATATATACCCCCTGCACTCACACTGCGTATATACCCCCTGCACTCACACTGCGTATATACCCCCTGCACTCACACTGCATATATACCCCCTGCACTCACACTGCATATATACCCCCTGCACTCACACTGCATATATACCCCCTGCACTCACACTGCATATATACCCCCTGCACTCACACTGCGTATATACCCCCTGCACTCACACTGCATATATATACCCCCTGCACTCACACTGCGTATATACCCCCTGCACTCACACTGCATATATACCCCCTGCACTCACACTGCATATATACCCCCTGCACTCACACTGCATATATACCCCCTGCACTCACACTGCATATATACCCCCTGCACTCACACTGCATATATACCCCCTGCACTCACACTGCGTATATACCCCCTGCACTCACACTGCGTATATACCCCCTGCACTCACACTGCGTATATACCCCCTGCACTCACACTGCATATATACCCCCTGCACTCACACTGCATATATACCCCCTGCACTCACACTGCATATATACCCCCTGCACTCACACTGCGTATATACCCCCTGCACTCACACTGCATATATATACCCCCTGCACTCACACTGCGTATATACCCCCTGCACTCACACTGCATATATACCCCCTGCACTCACACTGCATATATACCCCCTGCACTCACACTGCGTATATACCCCCTGCACTCACACTGCATATATATACCCCCTGCACTCACACTGCGTATATACCCCCTGCACTCACACTGCATATATACCCCCTGCACTCACACTGCATATATACCCCCTGCACTCACACTGCGTATATACCCCCTGCACTCACACTGCATATATACCCCCTGCACTCACACTGCGTATATACCCCCTGCACTCACACTGCATATATACCCCCTGCACTCACACTGCATATATACCCCCTGCACTCACACTGCATATATACCCCCTGCACTCACACTGAATATATACCCCCTGCACTCACACTGCATATATACCCCCTGCACTCACACTGCATATATACCCCCTGCACTCACACTGCATATATACCCCCTGCACTCACACTGCATATATACCCCCTGCACTCACACTGCATATATACCCCTTGCACTCACACTGCATATATACCCCCTGCACTCACACTGCATATATACCCCCTGCACTCACACTGCATATATACCCCCTGCACTCACACTGCATATATACCCCCTGCACTCACACTGCATATATACCCCCTGCACTCACACTGCATATATACCCCCTGCACTCACACGTCATATATACCCTCCTGCACTCACACTGCATATATATACCCCCTGCACTCACACGTCATATATACCCTCCTGCACTCACACTGCATATATATACCCCCTGCACTCACACTGCATATATACCCCCTGCACTCACACTGCATATATACACCTTACACTCACTCCCTGTGCCTATAGAACCCCTGCCCTCATACAATGCACTTATAGCCCCCCTCCACTTAGATTTACTGTGTGTCTAGCCCTCCGATACTCACTCTCACTTCGTATATAGCCCCCATACACTCGCACTCCTCTAGCCCCCCTGCACACACACTCACTGCATGTACAGTATGGTCCCTCTACACTCACTGTGCTTAACCCTTTCTACACACACTCAGTGGACTTAAAGCCCCCTTCACTCACACTCACTGTACTCACAACCCTCCTCACTCAATTCCCTCACCTCTCCCCTCCTCCTTGCACTCATAACCTCCCACTACTCACCTCTGCATCTTCTCTCCCTACCCCCCCTCACTTCCTGCGTTTATTTCCCCCCCCCCCCACACTCCCAATAAAGCTTCTTTAAAAGAATACATTTGCTCACTGCTGCTGCTCCTGTAATTATGTATAAAACCAATCACTCATTATCCGTGAGATAGATGAGGCTAAATAATCACAGCATTAATAATTTACAGGGCTCTTTATTATGCCAGTATGTACAGGCTGCGGAGACGCGGTGAGCAATTCTTTCAGTCTGATGCCAACCCTTAAACAATGGCGTTCCATCACCGCGCCCCCATCCTGCTTCACGCTTGTTAAACAGAGACATGGATTATTCTATCAAACTCTCGTCTAGTTCCCGGTCCCCCACTGCAAGCACACAGCTTCTGGGATGTGCATTCTGATATCTCCCCCCCAGCCCCCCTCCGCACGTTAATGACTCAAACAATGGGGCGATATTAATTCTGCGAATATTATCAACATGATTAGTTTCCAGTCAGAGATTTATTGCACCCGAGTTTTACGAGCGCCGACGCCACATGTGTTGCTGTCAGACCACACGCTGCCAACTCCCACGTGTCGGAGGGTAGAGATCTGGGACGTGTGTGTAAAGGTTCCATCAGGACGTGTGTCAAACAGTCGTCAGTGTCATATGTACCGTGTCAGGGATAATGTGTCCACTCTGTGTTGTGTGTAGTGAATATGTACAGACATGCTGTAATAAGTTAGAAATATAACATGCCAGCCCTGTGTGATGTTCTAGGAATATATATATATATATACACACAGTGACACACACACACAGTGTCACACACACACACACACACACACACACACACACACACACACACACACACACACACACACACACACACACACACACACACACAGTGTCACACACACACGCACACACGCACACACGCACAGTGTCACACACACACACACACACACACACACACACACACACACACACACACACACACACACAGTCACACACACAGTCACACACACAGTCACACACACACAGTCACACACAGTCACACAGTCACACACACACACAGTGTCACACACACACACACACACAGTGGACAGGAGGAGGGGGGGGGAGAGTGGAACGGCCGCCGATCCGAACAGGCGGATTCCTCCCTCCCCGCACCCATTTTCCGCACCGCGCGGGCAGCCAAGGGAGCGCCGTGGGCAAGGGGACCGGAGGGAAGGGCATGTACACACAGGGTACAGCCGTGACTGCGCAACCCGCGCCCATCTCCCACCCAAGGGGACTGGAGTGAAGGGCATGTCCCGCGCGGCCGCCACTGTCCTGCTCTCCCCCCACCCCCCTCCCGCTGGCATGTCCCGCTGCGCGTGGCAGGAGGTGATGGCGGAGCAGCGGAGGCTGAGGGGGGATTGTGTTGAGGGGGGAAGGCGCGTCGAGGGGAAGGTAGCGTGGAGGTGAGCAGTCAGCCGGCCGGGTTAAGCCAGGGGGGGGGGGGAGCCGGCGGTGAGGTGAGCTTTGGGTGATGGGGGATCCAGCGGGCCAGGCCGCGGGGTGAGAAGAGGAGAGTGGCGGGGTGGTCGTGCGTGTGTCCTCCCCCCCCCCAGCTGTGTCGGCGGCGGGTGACAGTGTGGCAGTTGGGTGAGGTCATAGAAGCAAGCAAGCCAATGAGAGGCGTGCGGGGGCGAGGCCGGACAACGGACCAATCTGATTGGCCAGAGGCTGAGTGACAGACCGGCGGACCAATCAGATTGCCCATAAGCACAGCAAACATACAACGTTTTCAGTTATATAGATATATATATATATATGACGCACTGCGGTATAACAGGTATATCGCATGATGCGCTGCGGTATAACAGGAATATCGCAGGGCGCGCTGCAGTATAACAGGAATATCGCATGGCGCGCTGCCGTATAACAGGAATATCGCATGGCGCGCTGCCGTAGAACAGGAATATCGCATGACGCGCTGCGGTATAACAGGAATATCGCATGGCGCGCTGCGGTATAACAGGAATATCGCAGGACGCGCTGCGGTATAACAGGAATATCGCATGGCGCGCTGCGGTATAACAGGAATATCGCATGGCGTGCTGCCGTATAACAGGAATATCGCATGGCGCGCTGCGGTATAACAGGAATATCGCAGGACGCGCTGCGGTATAACAGGAATATCGCATGGCGCGCTGCGGTATAACAGGAATATCGCAGGACGCGCTGCGGTATAACAGGAATATCGCAGGACGCGCTGCCGTATAACAGGAATATCGCATGGCGCGCTGCCGTAGAACAGGAATATCGCAGGACGCGCTGCGGTATAACAGGAATATCGCATGGCGCGCTGCCGTATAACAGGAATATCGCATGGCGCGCTGCCGTATAACAGGAATATCGCATGGTGCGCTGCCGTATAACAGGAATATCGCATGACGCGCTGCGGTATAACAGGAATATCGCATGGCGCGCTGCCGTATAACAGGAATATCGCATGGCGCGCTGCCGTATAACAGGAATATCGCATGGCGCGCTGCCGTATAACAGGAATATCGCATGACGCGCTGCGGTATAACAGGAATATCGCATGACGCGCTGCCGTATAACAGGAATATCGCATGACGCGCTGCGGTATAACAGGAATATCGCATGGCGCGCTGCCGTATAACAGGAATATCGCATGGCGCGCTGCCGTATAACAGGAATATCGCATGGCGCGCTGCCGTATAACAGGAATATCGCATGGCGCGCTGCCGTATAACAGGAATATCGCATGGCGCGCTGCCGTATAACAGGAATATCGCATGACGCGCTGCGGTATAACAGGAATATTGCATGGCGCGCTGCCGTATAACAGGAATATCGCATGGCGCGCTGCCGTATAACAGGAATATCGCATGACGCGCTGCGGTATAACAGGAATATCGCATGACGCGCTGCCGTATAACAGGAATATCGCAGGGCGCGCTGCCGTATAACAGGAAATGCAATTTGCTAGGAGTAGCACTTCTGTACAGCCCCGGGCTCCTTAGAAAGGTGATGTTCTCCCTCTGGATTCCTGTTTATAAAAAGATATTGATCAGTGAGAGGCATAAACAGCAGCGCTCAGCGCTCAGTCCTGCGGGACACTTTCTGGAAACACATATTTGCTGCGACCAGAGAACAGACTGCACCAGTTTTATCTGCCACAGAGGCAAGATTAACGCTTCCTCCCACCGACGTGAGCAGGGACTACTTACCTGTGTCTGCAGTCAGCAGACGAAGAGCGTGTGTCTCTTATGTGAGACAGTTAATAGCGTATGTCTCTTATGTGAGACAGTTAATAGCGTATGTCTCTTATGTGAGACAGTTAATAGCCTGTCTCTTATGTGAGACAGTTAATAGCGTATGTCTCTTATGTGAGACAGTTAATAGCGTATGTCTCTTATGTGAGACAATTAATAGCGTATGTCTGTTATGTGAGACAGTTAATAGCGTATGTCTCTTATGTGAGACAGTTAATAGCATGTCTCTTATGTGAAACCGCTAAAAGCGTATGTCTTGTATGTGAGACCGTTAATAGCGTATGTCTCTTATGTGAGACAGTTAATAGAGTATGTACAGTTAATAGCGTATGTCTCGTATGTGAGACCGTTAATGGCGTATGTCTCTTATGTGAGACAGTTAATAGCGTATGTCTCTTATGTGAGACAGTTAATAGCCTGTCTCTTATGTGAGACAGTTAATAGCGTATGTCTCTTATGTGAGACAGTTAATGGATTTTGTAAATTTCCCCTATGATGTCATAGAAGGTAGATATCTGTATCTTGTGATGTCATAGAAGGTAGACTTCTCTCTTCTGTAATGGCATGGACTGTGTCCCTCCCTTTTGTGATATCAAAGAAGGTAATGTCTGCCATCTGCAAGAATATCCCTGCTTCAGCACAGGTGGCTCAGTCAAAGACTGCACCACCTGTGCTGAAGCAGGGATAGCCTTAATACCTGACCTGTTGGTGGCCCTTGAGGACTGGAGTTGGCCGCCCCTGATCTACAAGGAATCAGGGACAATGTTGAAACAAAAAGATAAAGTGCCTGCTGGTTGTGGGACAGAGTGTGGTCCAGCCAGACAGCTGATCCCATTTAGGTTTGATGGGGGGGATGTTAGGGGGTGTTGGATAGCGTGGAGATTAGTGGGATAACCAATGCACTTACTCACAGGGGAATGGACCTAATTTGCTTATGAATAGCGTGTCTGGTGCTTGCCTCAGAAACATGGTATGGCCGTGGGCTCCTGAGGATAACTTTGGGAACCACGGTCACTGGAGGTAGACGTCGCTATCCTGTGATGTCATAGAATTTAGCTGCCCTCCTATGATGTCAGAGAAAATATCCCTCTCTCCCGTGATGTTGTTTTTTCCTTTTTCAGGCTCCCGCACTCTCCAGTCGTGTTGCTGTCCTCAGCTCCCGCCTCGTACACACCAACCTCTCTCTTGTGTATTACAACGTTTTCTTCCCGATGTGTAAAGCTCACGGGATCGGCTACGATGTAAAGGTTGGAACCCCTCTGCCAGGGCAGGGCAAGCACTAGAGCAACGTGACTGATGTGTGAGCATGGTGACATGTGAGTTGACAAGTGTGTGAGCATGACACAAAGGGGTGAGCATGGTGGCATGTCGTGTGTGAGTTTGTCGGTGACAGGTATGAAGGTTAGAGTGCATTCTGACACGTGACAGCTGAAGACACACGTGTTTCTTGTTCAGATGATTCTCCCATTTAAACATCACTATGACACGCGTCTGCGCAGCTCTGACATGTTTCTTGCATAAATTGACACTAGGGTAGTAGCGGGTTATTTTAGGAGTGAATAAATATTGATCAGAGCTTCTGGGAGAAACACTTGGGTCACCAGCACAAAGTGACACATTTTGCTTTGCTTGTCAGGAGAAACAAGGGACAGTGTTTGTGCTCATGGAAAACCAGAAAAGACATCGGCTGGGGATGATGTGAGTATTGAGCAGAGCTCTGGAGGCAATCTCCACGCTTAGTAATACCAGACACACTTATTGTATCAGCAACAGCGTATTAGACACCTCCTGTGTCACCCCTTGGGGGACCGACTCCATTGACCACAGCTCTGTGTCACCCTGTGGGGGTGGGACAGTCTCCATGTCCCGTAGCTCCCTTCTTTCTGTGTCAGTTTATAGGAACTGGGTCCCTCTATTTCATCATCATCATTTATTTTTGGAGTAAAAACTGGCCTCCACTTAAGGGGACATCACAATACTTTACAGGTAAAGAACACATTCAAATGATATACAATTATTTTGTTAGATAGGAAGGCCTGAAGGAAGAGGTAAGTCTCACACCGCGCCAGAATCGGGGGTGAAGTAGATATACAGCTGAGCTCTGGCGGCAGCGAGTTCCAGACCTCTGAAGCTGCACATGAGAAAGCCGCCCGCCTGCCTGCCCGCCCAGCGTCGTGTGCAGTACCCTTGGCACGGAGAGGCGGATCCCCCTTGTGGATCTGAGATCAGAGCCAGTATCCCTCCATAGCTTCAAAACACACTGCAGATCGGCAGGCCCTTGGCCTTGCACGGTTTCAAAGGCCATTAAAGGCAACTTGAGCCGAGCCCGGAAGGTCACTGTAAGCCTGTGCAGATCGCGTAAGTTAGGAGTCATGTGCTCACAGTGAGGATCGCATCGCGGTATCCGTGCTGCAGCGTTCTGCACAAGCTGGCGCCTCCGCGTCAGGCACACCGGTACTCTCGCATATACGGCATTCCCGTAGTCCAAACACGTAGACACAAAGGCATGGGCCAGTGACTCGAGGTGAGAGGAGTGGGCGCAAACTCCGGAGCAGCCTCGGATAACACAAACCGGACTTAACAACCCACGCCACTTGGGGTGGCATGATGAGACTCTGGTCAAAGTGGAGGCCGAGGTTCCATCATTCACACACAGTGCGACATTTATCAATGTACAATGTTCTCTCTACATTTTCTACAAATAGAATAAGCAGGTACATGAAATACTGATACAATAATAATACACGGCCCCTGGGTGTTGGGGGAGTGAACCGTAGAGTTACAGCAGCACGAGCAGGTGACTGGCAGGAGGGGAGACACTGACACATGCATCCTTCTGAATATCATTACCAGGAGCATCGAGGAGGACCTCCAGGGAGCTCTCACGGCCTTTGCTCGCAATCTCTTTATCATCCATCAGGAAATATCCGCACCTAACATGCAGGGAAAAACTAATTTCAAGGTGAGCTGTTAATTAACTAATGATTTCAGCTCCATTTCAGCAGTCACGGGCAAGGAAAGTTGACTGAGAAGCTTCATTCTTCATTAAAACATCTTTCAGTGTCTGGTAATTACTCTCCTGCAGGGGCACATGCAGTGTTAATAATCTGTTCACATGCAGTTACCCTCAATAGGAGGAGTGATAGGGAGCAGGTATATGGGGCAATAGGAGGAGTTATAGGGAACAATAGGAGGTGTAGGGAGCAGGAATATGGGGCAATAGGAGTTATAGGGGGCAATAGGAGGAGATATACAGTAGGGAGTAGGTATATGACACAGGAGGAGTTATACAGGCAGTTATGTGGAACAATAGGAGGTGTTCTAGGGCAGGGGTGAGAATTTTTTTTGGGGGGTGCGTGTGAGAATTTTTTTTTGGGGGGGGGGGTGGTTGCAGAGGCCCTGCGCTCTTCCCCAAGGCATTAAAGTTAAATGCCAGGGGATCGCGTGAGGCCTCTGGAACCTCAACTTACCTTGCTTCAGCTGGCGTCTGGAAGCATCTCCACGGCGCCGCGGGGTCATGCAGCATGATGTCACACGCCCGTTGCCATAGCAACACGACGTCACATGACCCGGGGGGACAAGAGGCAGGGGGGCACAGGAGCAAAAGTTTGCGCACCCCTGTTCTAGGGAACGATTGTATAAAACGAGACGTTAGAAAGGAGATATATGGAGATCCAGTGGTGGATCATGTTATGTTTAGTTTTGCAGTCCTACTGAGATACAACCTCCACGGACCAGAATCAATAAGATGTGGGGGATTTTTACCAAATGTTATTTCAATGGAAATTGCTGACTTATCAGTGAGAATACATTGGAGTATATAGAAGCACCAATACTAAAAAATCAGTGTGTCCCAGGTCCCAGGACCGACGGGTATCTCTTCTAGACATTAAGTTATGGTCGGTAAAAAAATGACACAATCCCTCCACCATATAGCATACAGCAGGGGTGCGCAAAGGTTTTAACCTGCACCCCCCCTGCCTGCTTACCTCCCGGCTCGCACCCCACATCCACCTCGGCTCTGGCGTCAAATGACGTTGCGGGGTCATGTGACACACATCACGTGACCCCGCAGCGTCATTTGACTCCAGTTACCATGGCGACGCGTCGCCAATGATCAGGTAGGAGAAGCTGCCGAGGCTTCGCGCTGTCCCCCGGCATTTAATTTAAATGCCTTGGGGGAGAGCACGGGACCTCTGCTCCCACCTGGAAATTCTCCCACCCCCAACTTTGCGCACCCCTGCCATACAGCACATAAAGATCCCACTTGGGAGACAGGTCTGCAGCCCTTCCCCATTATCTCCCTGTCTCTTCTAGGAAACAGTGCAGGAAATTGAAGGAATTCTGGGAGTCGCAGAAGAAAACAGGCTGAAGTTTATACAAGAACGTGAGGGATCTCCTGCACCCTCCCCCCTGCACACAGATAGGGACTTCTGTCTGAGATAGAAAGGCTTAAAGTCCCCCCAGAAGACAGGAAGCAGGGGATTATGGGTGATGCCGGACGGGGGCTGCTGAATGATAACGCTAAAAAACAGGTTCTAATTGGGTCACATTGGTTGCGTGCGGCTAAGAGGCCAAACTCTGCTTTAAGAAGATGTGACTATTAACCCCTCCTGTGCTGGAATGGCGGCAAAGAATATCACTGAACATACCAAGGGGCTCATCTACTTGAAATTGCTGTAAAACTAAAACATATCAACAGTTTTGTTTTGTTTTTGTAATCTAGATAATGCGCTACATTGTGCCAACACGTTTCTATTGTGTATAATTCATATTTGTGGGGATCATTAAAAGTTACCACCCTTGTGAAGTTTCCCATTGTTGATTTGTAGAGCAGTCCATATTGCAGCATCTTGCTGTCTGCGTGTGTATATTTATATACATATTTCATGCTAAATGGACATTATAATCTACAGGCATCACACATGGCACAAAACATGTATTGTATGTCTTTATTTATATAGCACCATTAATGTACATAGCGTAGTAGTAATACATGTATCAATCATATAAATAACAAATAACACATAATGGGAAGAAGTGCTTCAGACATAAAAGGGACACTTTGGAAAAGGAGCCCCTGCTCCGAAGAGCTTACAATCTATTTGTATCCTCTATGTGCGGGACTGGTTCAGTGAACTCCTGGGTGACCTCACAGGAGATAAAGCACAGTGGTGCATACACGCGGCTCAGTGTGTTTAGTATTCAAAGAGGGATTAAGGGTTTTATGTCCTAATCCTTCTCTGCTGGTTTGAGTGGATGCTACTTTCCGAAGTTATAAATAGAAGGGATCCAGTGTCCCAGGGTATCAGATCAGGGGTCACACACACACATACAACTACAGTGACCTAATGACTGTGTCATTTTCAATGGGATAAAGCAGGGGTGTCAAACTCAGTCCTCAAGACCCCCAACAGGTCAGGTTTTCAGGATATCCCAGCTTCAGCACAGGTGGCTCAATCAGTCCCAGCTTCATCACTGGTGGCTCAATAGAAGATTGAGCCACCTGTGCTGAAACAGGGATATCCTGAAAACCTGACCTGTTGGTGGCTGTTGAGGGGTGAAGTTGGCCACCCCTGGGTTAAACTGTCAGTTGCATACAGGACCACGGTGACTTTACGACGCTGACATGTTTAATGGATTATTTTGTGATTGAATCCTTAATTCCACCCCCACATGATGTAATAACATGAAGACATCAGAGGAGAGAATGCACTGCCTCACTGTGCTGATACACAATACAGTTACACTATAGCGCCAGAGTGTAAGACAACTTCTGATTGGAGGATTCAGACCGCTCCTTTGTGTTCTTTTGGCTATTGGCTATAAAAGCACAGTTGTGGGCGGGATGTTTGTGCTCATTGGCTGTAGCCTATCAATATGCACTTGGTTTCCCGGCTCGCGCTGCCCTCCTGCTCTTCTATTGGCTGTCCGTCCTGTCAATTCTTTCTTCGTATTGGTTACAGCTTGTGCCAGACAACAGATACCTCTATTTTGATTGGCTACTGGGGTTTCCTTCAGTCTGTCAGATAAAGCCGGAAGCTGCAGGGTTGCTCCAGGTGAGGAGAAACCACGTGTGTGGTGTGTGTGATTTATAATTGTGTGTGACATTTATAATTGTGTGTGTCAGCAAAGAACCAGGGCCTGCACATGCTGGTCCTTGTCCCCAATGTAGGGACCTCAGGGGGAGTCACTTTATGTCCTTGCGGTTTGGCCACCAACAGTAAGATTGTCAGCTCTGCAGGGCAGAGAGTCAGTGAGGGCTTCCAGTTACAGGAAGGGAGAAGGAGTGGCTCAGTGACTGGCACTGAGAGTTTGAACTGAGAGGGGAACCTGGTTCAATTCGCGGTGCCAACTCCTTGTGACCTTGGGCAAGTCACTTTATTTCCCTGTGCCTCAGGCACAAAAAAAAAACTGATTGTAAGCTCCACGGGGCAGGGACCTGTGCCTGCAAAATGTTTCTGTAAAGTGCTGTGTACAACTAGCAGCGCTGTACAAGAACATGCTATTATTATTATTATTAATAATAATGGTCATAAATTCAGGGCTCGGACCAGCACTTTGGGGGTTAATATATCAATCTCTCAACTACAGCAACAAGGACACAATCTGTGATCTGGAGTGGGGTTTTATGCGTTGATAAAGCCTTTTTTTTTATTGCTCTTATTATTGAAGCCAGAAGAACAATGATGAATACCCAGCAAATTGTTTTTATTCCTTTTATTTAAATTGAAAAGAAACCCACAGCAGCACTATCTCCGCCGCCCCTGATGTGTTTCGTGTGGTCCCTCAGATTCAGGCACCGGGGTAATTTTAAGTAAATGGCTTCAAATGGCGCGGATAGTTCTATTCAATCCTGTTTTTAACCTTTTGTGCTACCAGGGGAGCCTGCATGTATTGCAAACCAATATACATTAAAAAGCAGGACAGGCCCAACTCTCCTGTCGGAGACTCGCATCTACCGTGCGCTTCCAGTTCCATATATTCATCTAAATGTTTTCTTGTATAGCACGGCACTCTGAGTCTACCAAAGAGCTTACTATCTAATTTTTGGCACATGGGCGATAGTGATTGGCTCATGATTACAAGGAAAGGTGACACTGGGAAAGCAGTGATGTCTCCGCAGTGGTGATCTTTCAGCCCATGTCTATATAATATCACTTTTTTTGCTTTCAGCCAGTGTGTCCCTTTAAATGTTTCCGTGAGATGATGATGAGCAGGACGTCTGCTTTTGTTCTTGTGATTCCTGAGGCTCGCTGAGCTGTGGAGTCAGAGCCGGATAATTAATCAGCTCCCTGTTTATTTACTGCACTAAAAATGGCAGGTGCTGCTATTTATTAATCATACGCAGACACAAACAAGGCCAGGCTTCACCTCGGTAATTAATAGAGCAGAAGCCTTCTCTTTGTGCTAATAAAGAAGAGTGGAGCCTGGTAACAACTTTCATGTTTAGTAAATGCTACGGAGCCACTTAATGAGCAGGATTGCTGTGTTGCTGCAGGAAGCTTCGCTGAAGTTGTGGGATAGATTGAAGCGGATGAACTCTGTTCATATCCCAGTATCCGCTCCTTGGGAAAGTCACTGTGTATCTCCCCGTTCTTCAGGGATCCCAAAAGGAGATTGGAAGCTGTACAGGGCAGTGACTCATACCGGCAATATATAGAGCTGCGTACACGGTCAGTGCTATATAAGGGAAAAAATAGGAACGCAGCAGAGCCAAGGTTATGTCGCTTGTACTTTTATAGCAGGGATGCTGGATTCCAGTACTCAAGCTCTCCCAAACCAGTCAGGTTTTCAGGATATCCCAGCTTCAGCACAGGTGGCTCAATCAGTCCCAGCTTCAGCACAGGTGAGATAGTCTTTGACTGAGCCACTGATTGGGCCACCTGTGCTGAAGCTGGGATATCCTTAAAACCTGACCTGGTGGGGGGGAAGGGGAAAGGAGGGGCTTGAGGACTGGAGTTGAGCATCTCTGCTTTATCGTACTAAAACTATTAAATAGCATTACATGCGGTGTATTAAGCGACCGTGCGCTGTGCTCTGATGTACATCAGTTTATTTTCCCCTCACGCTGTGTGCAGACGTGTTTGATCAGGATGTTATCCAGCGAGGTTTGTGTCGCCTCCAGTCATAGGGGATTTGTTTCTGCTGTCGCAGGGCTTAAAGGGGGAAAGGAGGGTATGGGGCACAGCGTTTATGGTGACACTGGTGATTCTGCGCCACGAGCCTCAGCCACGTGATGCAGAAGTTTATAGGGCAAGGGGAAAAATAATCATTTCTCGTGATAAAACTTTAGAAAAGTGAAGATGCCAACAGCTGCAAAAAGACGAACATGTGTGACAGTGAGGCACGTATCCATGTGTCTTACATGCTGTATCTATGGTATACTACATGTGTAGTATCCGTGTGGGACATGCATCCCTCTCCCCTGCAGACATGCTTCTCTTGGTATACTACATATGTAGTATCCGTGTGGGACACGCAAACCTCTCCCCTGCAGACATGCTCCTCTTGGTATCCTACATGTGTAGTATCCGTGTGGGACACGCATCCCTCTCCCCTGCAGACATGCTCCTCTTGGTATACTACATGTGTAGTATCTGTGTGGGACACGCATCCCTCTCTCTCCCCTGCAGACATGCTCCTCTTGGTATACTACATGTGTAGTATCCGTGTGGCACACGCATCCCTCTCCCCTGCAGACATGCTCCTCTTGGTATACTACATGTGTAGTATCCGTGTGGCACACGCATCCCTCTCCCCTGCAGACATGCTCCTCTTGGTATACTATATGTGTAGTATCTGTGTGGGACACGCATCCCTCTCTCTCCCCTGCAGACATGCTCCTCTTGAAGACGACCCATGAGATCTTCTTACGAATTCTTCTTTTCCCGGCAGGCTGGGGGGGGCGGCCCCGTCCTCGCTCCTCCGAGGTTCTGACCCAGCACTTGCTGCAGCGGAACCTTCCCCACTGGACTTCCTACTGCGTCAAGTACAGTGCCGTGGCCAATGACCAGTTTGCTCTGTCCAACTTCAACTGGGACGTAACCGGCACCAACTACCATGTCCTGCGTACCGGCTGCTTCCCCTTCATCAAGTATCACTGCTCCCGTGCTCCCCCCCAGGACCTGCAGCTCTACAACCGCCTCTTCACCGCACTCAAAGCCATAAATCTAGGTAAGTGATGGAGAGATGCTGTAATTACACCCCACACACTCCATCCTGCCTCCCACCCAAGGCTTATTAAATATTTAGCTTTATAAAGGCCATCAATTGTCTTTTCAAACAGAATATCTGGAGCGTGGCTTCCTGTGGCTGCTTATCCATATGGCTGGGATTAATTACTTTGCTTTATTATCGCAGCTTATTAAAATCTCCCTTGCTGCCGTTGGTTAGAACAGCCCATTATGTTAGCGGGTTATTATGGGTTTCATATTAATCGCATTATTATCTCTCTGGCTGCCTTTCATTAGTGAAGCTGCGGAGGTGCTCCAAACATAAATAAATAAAGTAAAGTTATCCCTTCCATGCCGCCACAATAGAGGGGGAGCCAGAGACGGGAGCAAACCCATGCAGCACTCAAGTGGTTAATGTTGCTGAGCCCAGTGTTTGGGTTCTGACCCATTCTGTCTCCCCTCTGCAGGGATTCCCACCCTGATGTATGGCCTGGGATCCTGGCTGTTTGCCACGGTGACGGAGACGGTGCCCACCAGTTGTGGCCCAGTGACGATCTACTTTCTGATAAAAGAGGATGAAGGAGCCGTGTTCTGAGGACAGTCTTCCTCTCGCCACTTATTCTCTCTCGCACGCGCTTTCCCCATCTCTCTCACTTCCCCCCCCACCTCTCCCCCCCCCCCCACCTCTCTCCCCCCCCCACCTCTCCCCCCCCACCTCTCTCCCCCCCCCACCTCTCCCCCCCCCCCACCTCTCCCCCCCCCCTCTCCCCCCCCCACTTCTCCCCCCCCCCACTTCTCCCCCCCCACACCTCTCCCCCCCCCACACCTCTCCCCCCCATCTCTCTTCCCCCCCATCTCTCCTCTTCTCTCTCTCCACCATCCCTCCTCTTCTCTCACTCGCTTCTTTTCCACATTCACTCACACTCTCCCTTTCTAATTTAATGTGAATGTATATTGAGTTCTTTTGTGTTTTTTTTAAAGTTCTGTTTATCGGTGCCTGTAATATAGAAACATAATATAGAAAATATACAAGTTTTAGGGTTTGACGTTGTGTGATCATATGAGTGAAACCAGCAGAATTCTGTTTATTTGTAGCGTTTCTATAACCTATCTCGCTGCTGCAGCGGCCTGCGACTCATTTCAAAGAAATATTTGTATGCTGAGCTTAGCTTGCTGGCAGCGTCGGGGTTAATGGTAACCTCTGCCTCTTTCCTATGACTGACGGCCAGCCGGAGTCAGGTTCTGCTCTCTCACTTCGGACTGGGTCAGTTACAGAGCATGAAGTTCTGGTCTCAGCAGGACTGTGATATAATGGTTTTTAATTACCTGACAGAATGCAGCATTTCTCCCCCCCCCCCGACCCCCCCCGACCCCCCCCTCACAGGGGCTCCTTTGATTTCGGATAGTATGTACTGCTGACTCTGCGTACCTGATTTCCAATAAATACGAGTAACGAGCCCCCGTGTCCGATCAGCGGCAGAGCGCGCTCCTCCGAGAGCGTCTTTGACAAACTGCCGTATCGATCCGCGGCCATTCTGAGCTGCTTGCAGCATTAAACAGACGTTTGATTTCTTGCCTGGCGCTGTTACTGTGTAACAATTAGGCAAATGTAATATTTTCTTGTATTACATGGAAATCAATGCACCTCTTGCTCCCGCGGAGTTGATCACGGTGAGAGATGAGCTGTCAGGGGTCAGAGGTCAGCGTGACGTTATCATTTCTCAGCATGGATAAGCCGCTCTCCCATCTGTCACCACAAACCCGTTCACACTTCCCCTGCGCGAGATTCCTCTGCAAAGAGCTTCGCCTCGGAGAATCCTAAACTGTGCCGGAAAAAAACGAATTTTTAAATTATTATTATTATTATTATTATTATTGTTACAATTTTTGTATAACACAAATGTGCGCATTGTACAACAAAAATACAAGTAAATGTAACCTCTTCCCTGCCAGATGAGCCTGTAGCACGCAGAGCATTGTAATTGTGCAGAGCAATATTGGTGCACAGAAGGCGCCATCGCTGGACGCGCGGCAGGTGATGGGTTAACTGCTCCCGCCGCTGACTGTAACCGAAGCTCTCGCACCCGGATCAGGTGCCTGCTACCTTTCAGCGCGCTCTCTCCGTGTCTCTTATTGCTGCACGTTCCCCGGGGTCAGACAGATACGGTGACACGAGACGCGGCTCGCGCTGAGAGATCAGAGCCCTGCGCGCGCACCGGGGAGAATCTAACTGAACCCGTGTGTGTGTCAGGGGCGGCCAGCTCCAGTTCTCAAGGGCTACCAACAGGTCAGGTTTTCAGGATATCCCTGCTTCCTGAGCCACCTGTTGATGCAGGGATATCCTGAAAACCTGACCTGTTGGTAGCCCTTGAGGACGTGTCCTTGTTGCTTTCGGGGTTGAATTTAGGAATCAAAAGTGGAAAAGGAATCGGGATTATAGGACACGCGTTATCTGGGGACTGGTCTGAAAAGTGACTGTGCTTTATAAGTGTTCTTGCTCATTACAGGAGGACATGCATTAGGAACGGTGGAGAAGGCGTAACGGGGCTGAGTGCTTTCACTCTTTTAATGTAACATAGTGCTACATGAGGCTGTGCCTTTTGAACTCCTTTCCTGCCGGCTGGGGTTATATTTTAGTAGTCATGCTGGGCTATTTCAAGCCAGTGACGCGGCAATGAGTTCCGATGTAATCATCAGAGAGTTCTATATTCGTTAGATGGCTTGTTAACGAGCAAGCAAGGGGGGGGGGGAGGGTGGCACGAAACTCATCAGGATCCCTCCGCTCCCGTTCTTATTAACTCTTGAAAGATTACCCATGACAGACGGATCAATAGCACACCGATTGTAATCATCATATCTCACCCTGTCACTCTCCCTAATGTGTTTAACGTTCGGACGGAGGGGGGGGGAGGGGGAAGAGTTCAGGGGGTATACAAGAACTTGCTGCCAGAGAGGGTGGTGCGTTATCCACCTCTCCAAGACTCGCATCAGCATGTCCTGTGACTTCCTGCCAGGTAATATGGGGATGGTGTAGACCAGGGGTGCTCAGCTCCAGTCCTCAAGCTCCCCCCCCCCCCCAGGTTAGGTTTTCAGGATATCCCTGCTTCTGCACAGGTGGCTCTGACTGAATCTCTGATTGAGCCACCTGTGTTAAAGCAGGGATATCCTGAAAACCTGACCTGTTGGTGGATTTGAGTTGCCTACCCCTGATCTAGCTCGATTAGAAGTTTTAAAATGAGTACTCCATCTCCGTATATAGTTCACCTCTGTCACTCCGGCGATGTGAAGCCGCGGTCCTGCTCACTGTATCTTTAGTATTGTTGCAGAACTATGTGTTTCAAGACTGTGTCATCAGTTGCAGCTGAAGAGGCGGGCAATACAAGGGCCATATTGTGCTTGCAGTGTAGGACCCTCTGGCTGGGAAGGAGTTAATAATATATAGCCATGAATGCACCTCAGTAATCCCAGGTTGTGCATCTGTTCTGTGTCACATCTCTTCCGCTACATTGTGTCTCCTGAGTAAATCCATCGGATTCCCTGTGGCCCTGAGAATAACCGTAGCTGCTAGCGGGATGCATCAATGATAACATGTTCACCTGCGGGGCACAGGAAGGGGAAGTGCGATCACTATTAGCACATACATTCCTTCCTGGATCTCGCAGTAGCGGTAAGAAGAGTAGAGCACCATCAGAAACAGGAGTCAGGAGAGGATCCAAATAACAAAACAAATGTTTAATGGAGTTAGCAACGCCCTTTACTACAATTGAACTTCCTGAATCTCGGTCTGGATATGCAGACCCTGGCATTCTCTTTTTAGCAGCAGTGCCACTTTGGTTATTACATTGAAAAGAGCAGATCTGGCACTCGGCGACCCCTGGGCTATGAATGCAGTGTCCTGTCCTATGAATGCAGCGTCCTGTCCTGGGAATGCAGCGTCCTGTCCTGGGAATGCAGCGTCCTGTCCTGGGAATGCAGCGTCCTGTCCTGGGAATGCAGCGTCCTGTCCTGGGAATGCAGCGCCCTGTCCTGTGCATGCAGCGCCCTGCCCTGGGAATGCAGCGCCCTGCCCTGGGAATGCAGCGTCCTGTCCTGGGAATGCAGCGTCCTGTCCTGTGCATGCAGCGTCCTGTCCTGTGCATGCAGCGCCCTGTCCTGGGAATGCAGCGCCCTGTCCTGGGAATGCAGCGCCCTGTCCTGGGAATGCAGCGCCCTGTCCTGGGAACGCAGCGCCCTGTCCTGGGAATGCAGCGCCCTGTCCTGGGAATGCAGCGCCCTGTCCTGTGCATGCAGCGCCCTGTCCTGGGAATGCAGCGCCCTGTCCTGTGCATGCAGCGCCCTGTCCTGTGCATGCAGCGCCCTGTCCTGGGAATGCAGCGCCCTGTCCTGGGAATGCAGCGCCCTGTCCTGGGAATGCAGCGCCCTGTCCTGTGCATGCAGCGCCCTGTCCTGTGCATGCAGCGCCCTGTCCTGTGCATGCAGCGCCCTGTCCTGTGCATGCAGCGCCCTGTCCTGTGCATGCAGCGCCCTGTCCTGGGAATGCAGCGCCCTGTCCCGGGAATGCAGCGCCCTGTCCCGGGAATGCAGCGCCCTGTCCCGGGAATGCAGCGCCCTGTCCCGGGAATGCAGCGCCCTGTCCCGTGCATGCAGCGCCCTGTCCCGTGCATGCAGCGCCCTGTCCCGGGAATGCAGCGCCCTGTCCCGGGAATGCAGCGCCCTGTCCCGGGAATGCAGCGCCCTGTCCCGGGAATGCAGCGCCCTGTCCCGGGAATGCAGCGCCCTGTCCCGGGAATGCAGCGTCCTGTCCCGGGAATGCAGCGTCCTGTCCCGGGAATGCAGCGCCCTGTCCTGGGAATGCAGCGCCCTGTCCTGGGAATGCAGCGCCCTGTCCTGGGAATGCAGCGTCCTGTCCTGGGAATGCAGCGTCCTGTCCTGGGAATGCAGCGCCCTGTCCTGGGAATGCAGCGTCCTGTCCTGGGAATGCAGCGTCCTGTCCTGGGAATGCAGCGCCCTGTCCTGGGAATGCAGCGCCCTGTCCTGGGAATGCAGCGTCCTGTCCTGGGAATGCAGCGTCCTGTCCTGGGAATGCAGCGCCCTGTCCTGGGAATGCAGCGCCCTGTCCTGGGAATGCAGCGCCCTGTCCTGGGAATGCAGCGCCCTGTCCTGGGAATGCAGCGCCCTGTCCTGTGCATGCAGCGCCCTGTCCTGTGCATGCAGCGCCCTGTCCTGGGAATGCAGCGCCCTGCCCTGGGAATGCAGCGCCCTGTCCTGGGAATGCAGCGCCCTGTCCTGGGAATGCAGCGCCCTGTCCTGGGAATGCAGCGCCCTGTCCTGTGCATGCAGCGCCCTGTCCTGGGAATGCAGCGCCCTGTCCTGGGAATGCAGCGCCCTGTCCTGGGAATGCAGCGCCCTGTCCTGGGAATGCAGCGTCCTGTCCTGGGAATGCAGCACCCTGCCCTGGGAATGCAGCGCCCTGCCCTGGGAATGCAGCGCCCTGTCCTGGGAATGCAGCGCCCTGTCCTGGGAATGCAGCGTCCTGTCCTGGGAATGCAGCGTCCTGTCCTGGGAATGCAGCGCCCTGCCCTGGGAATGCAGCGCCCTGCCCTGGGAATGCAGCGCCCTGCCCTGTGCATGCAGTGTCCTGTCCTTATCATCAATAGGGTGGAATCATTTTCTTATGTCGTTCTGAAAGTAGAGGCAGAGCTTACAATCTAAATTAATTCAGGCTGCGCTTATAGTGCCAGCGACAGCGATGTCGCGTCAAAACAAATGTATTGCAGCCGTTGCGCGCTTATAGTAAGCACGACGACTTGGGGTCGCGATCGTTGGAAGTCATCTCAATTAGATTTTTCCAGCGACCGTAGCCTGACGTCGCCGGCACTATAAGCGCAGCCTAAGAGAAGTGCTGCTGTCTCATTAATGAGACTGCCCCCCCCCCCCCCCATAAGTAATAATAACAACTATTTCATATAGTGAGTGTGTCCTAGCAATTAGTGAGATTTAGAGTCACTACACAATGTGAGAACTCAATATTAATGATGGCAATAGGACACACTGCTAATACATAAGACTTCCTGCAGTGAGTGCGAAGTGAGGTCTGGTGAGAACATACACAGACAGATGCCTGCAGTGCTGGGTACCATTTGCCATTTTCCAATATGGCGCGTTCCACCTTCCCGACGTCACTTTGCCCTTCTCCAACATGGCAGCTTGAGCGCTGCCTTTCTCTTCCCCCGTGTTCCGGCACAGTGCTGTTGGGTTCCGGGACCCCCCGCATGATGTGACCCGACCCGGGATGCTGTTACTGGGCTGCGGCCTCCCTCAGGACATGGACAGCCAGGCCCTGGTCATCCGGATCCGCATTCCAGACGGTGGCGCAGTGGACTGGACAGTGCAGCCGACCACACAGCTGCTGTTCCGGGACATCCTGGTGAGAGGCCGGGGAGGCCCCGCGGGGCACAGAGAGTACCAATACTCTGTCTCAGCGCACCTCTAGGACTGAAACACTGGGGAGGCCTGTCACCTCTAGGACTGACACTCGGCGGGGGGGTCCTGTCAACTGGCTCTAGGACTGACACTCTGGGGGGTCCTGTCACCTCTAGGACTGACACTGGGGGATCCTGTCACCTGGCTCTAGGACTGACGGGGGGGAGGGTCCTGCCGCCTCTGACTGACATGGGGGCGTGTCCTGTCGCCTCTAGGACTGACACTCTGTGGGGACCTGGCTCTAGGAGTGACTTGGCAGAAGTGTCCTGTCACCTCTAACACTGACACTCTGGGGGTTCTGCCACCTCTAGGACTAACACTCTGGGGGGGGTCCTGTCACCTCTAGGACTGACACTCTGGGGGGGTCCTGTCACCTGGCTCTAGGACTGACTCGGGAGAAGTGTCCTGTCACCTCTAACACTGACACTCTGGGGGTCCTGTCACTTCAAGGAGTGACACTGGGGGCGGTTCCTGTCACCTCTGACTGACATGGGGGGGGGGGGGGGGGGGGCGTGTTGTCTAGGACTGACTCCTGGGTCCTGTTGTGCAACTGTTAGGACTGACGTCTGTGGTCCTGTCACCTCTAGGAATGACCCATGAAGGATTAGGGTGGGCGGGACCTGTCACCTTTAGGACTGACACACTCGGGGAGGGTGACTCCTGTCCCCTCTAGGACTGACACACTTGGGGAGGGGGTTCTGCCAGTCTCGGTGCCACTCACTATATGCCTTCTTCTCTGCAGGACGTGATTGGTCAGGTTCTTCCCGATGCGACGAGCACAGCGTTTGAGTGTGAGTGACCCCACTGCTCGGGCTGGCTTCATTGACACCAATCTTTACATTGCAAACAGAGGGATAAAGATGTTAAAGAGCCGACTGCTTTTTCTTCATTGCAGCTCAGTTGAATTAATCCCATAGCGAGACAGCCCCTCCTAGGACCCAAGTGAACCAGTTGCGTGTTTAATGGGTTAAATACATGTGATTTATACCATTACCAAACAGAATAGAAGTATTGTAGTTCATTTTTTAAACTGTTAATGTCTCCATGGTAACCGGATGCTATATTGAGTTTATACGAATGTTACAGTACCTAATCAGTGCTGTATACTGTACACCGCTCAATCACTGACCCAGACTTTTACCCTTTTGTTGGCTGATAATGGCAGCATAAATACTTTAAAGAGATAATGAGTAAGAACAAAAGGTACCAGATGAGAATAAAACAGAAATGTATTTGTTTTCACACAAGGATCAGATAATAAGTAATCAGTTAATGCATTTGTAACTCTCCTTGCCCGGTGCTGAAGGACTTTACATACGCTGACCATATACATAGCTCTGTCCTGAGGGTCCTTGTCAGGGTGCTGGGCGTATATGCGGCTGGAATAATGATGGGCGCCTGGCACCTTTTTCTAGTACACGCATGTGGTTTATTCAGTCACTTGTAATGCCCTCCACATTGCACATACTTCACATTAATCCCAACTCCGATATATTGACAGGGTTTGTACCCTTATCGTGATACACTGGGGAGGTACTGAGTCTCGTCTCTATTACTATCTTCTAGAGCAGGGGTGCACAAACTGGGGGGCGGGGGAGAGGGGGTGCAGCGCTTACAGAGGCCCCGCCCTCTTTCCCACAACATTTAAATAAAATGCCGTGGGAGCGCGTGCGGCCTCTGTATATCTCTAAGGCCGCGCTTATAGTGACCGTGACGTGATAGATGACGTCGCCACTAGCGAAAGTGAAACTTTAGTTTTAAGCAACGTCGCTGGCGACAAGGCCAGTGACATCACTAAAGGGGGCGGGCAACGCTCTCTGATTGGTTTAGAGACAGCGACTGTCTCTAAAAAAATCAAATTTACCCGGCTTCCAAATTTTTGGTCGCTCCGTCGTGCTTACTATAAGCGCTTGCGACGGAGTCGATGGATTTGTTTTGGAGCGACGTCGCCGTTGCCAGGCACTATAAGCGCAGCCTTACATTCTCTCCAGCGGCTTATGGTGACGTGTCGCCATGACAACGCGACGTCGCATGATGCTGGAGGAAAGGTATGGGGCGGGCCCGAGCAGGGGGGCACAAACAAAAAAAAGTTTGCACACCCCTGTTGTAGAGTGGCTATCTTCTGTATAGCGTCTGTAGCACTGTATTATTAGGGCCCCGTGTTAGGTTACCCTTACTCTGAAGAAATGAGGGCTCATCCCAGGGCAATGTCCCTCATACCCCTTCTTTAGCAATCTGGTGGTGAGGGGGATATGTTAGCCATGAACTACACTTTGTACCCTCGGGGTCAATATCCAGGTACTTCTCATTAAGGTAACTCAGACTGGGTCCCAGGGCTTCTTTTGGGGTAGCCCCTGTAGTACTGAATGGGACATTTGGCCGTTGCTGTTTTGCCGCTGGAATCCCCACCGCCAGTCGCTTCCAAGGTAAGTATTATTACTGCTTGGGGTAGGGTGGCCATACGTCCGTATTATCCCGGGCATGTCCGGCTTTGAGAGTGCAGGTCGCCGTCCGGGAGGAATTGTGAGATAACTAAAAATGTCTGGGAAAGCCGGACCGCACATGTGCGAACGGAAGCTGACTGTGCATGTGCGCTCGGCGCTCATCGCTTGCTGCGCATTTGCCATCGGCGCTCATCGCTTACACATGCGTGGTTGGTTTTTAGTGTCCTTCCTTTTTTTTTTTTTAATATGGACATATGGTAAGCCTAGTTTAGGGTAGGAGGGGTTAATTTAAAGGGTTTTGGCACTTACTCTTAGTGGTGGCAGGTTTCAGCGGCGGCGAAACAGCAGCGACCAAATGTCCTAGATAGCTATAGATCGTAGGCTTCCCTTGTCGCTATGGAGACCAGTAAATGCCTGGTATCAATTACGGACACTTTCTGGATGGGACACTTTCCCTGACTATCAAAATAATCAAACAGGGACAGCACTCTATACAGTATCTATACACTGAACATATTTACATTCCTTAACGTTGAGGCTCCTCCACCATCTGCCACTCCCAGGAACTAACTAGAAGTTCCCAAAGGGGTGCTACACTTTAGGTGTATCTTAGGCAGCCGGTGACATTGATTCATTGTCGTACACTCTTTCGCTGCCAGAGGACACAGACCGCTATCGTGTACTTCCCCGGCTGTGCTGGACGGACTCTTGTAAGTCGTGACGGCCTCTCCCTGTCCTTTTTTTGTAGATGAGGATGAGGACGGCGATCGCATCACAGTGAGGAGTGACGAGGAGATGAAGGCCATGCTGTCATATGTAGGTACCTGTTCCGTGCGCCCCCTGAGCCGTCCCTCCGGCGACGGTAACCCAGCTGTGCAGGGCTCAGTAATCATCAGGTCGCATTACAATGTGAAGTGTCCGACTCGCACTGAGAGCTGCTAATCTCAGCCGCTGTCACCGACACCTGCAGCACAAATCCTTGCATGTGTTTGTACACAGACTGGTTAGGGATCCCGTGTCTCGTGTAAGGGCTGAGCACTGGTATTTCTCCCGACACCTTTCTTTTCAACCCGCGTGAAAGGGGCTTAAAAACCTTACTGGTGCTGTCCCTTATTAATAAAAGATCTGTATTTATGAAACATTTGGACAAGCCCTTTATACTGTATTGTAGGTAGATTGAAAGTAAAAGTACTATGGGTGTAAGAATAGTAACGTAGTGGTACTCTGTACCCCCTAGGACTTTAATTGTATCCTTTTGATTAGCAGAGGAGTCCCCCAAGCATACAGTGAATTATAGACTTAAATCCCTCTTCTGTACAAAGAATAAACACGTTTTTACAATTTGAGTCATTTTTCTTCTGTTTCCATCACAGGACAGCCACGCGCACCCCCCCCCCCGACACACGCACCCCCCTTGCCACGCGCACCGTCGCGCACACACCCCCTGCCATGCGCTCCCCTCACCACACTATTATTCTGTTTCTCACGCCCGCGCCTCGCCTCCTGTTCGGGAATCCTTGAAACATTCTCTGATATCTGTAATTTCTAGTTGTTCAGAGTTTACTTTTCAGGCTTCTTCTTCTTTTTTTAAATTTTATTTTTAGCAAGTTTTAAATAACTTGGCGCCAGGCATTGGAAGAAGGCGTTACATGACAGAGTGCTTTCACTTTGGCAGCTCCAGTGAATGTCGCTTTGTGGAAATTTAAATAATCAATCGGAACACTAGGAAACGATGCATTCAGGGCACACACTTATAAATATCTACCTACCTAACTATCTCCATCCACCTACCCACCTACCTACCTAACTCTCTATCTCCATCCACCTACCCACCTAACTCTCTATCTCCATCCACCTACCCACATACCTACCTGTCCATCTCTATCTCCATCTACCTAACCACCTACCTAACTCCCTATCTATCACCAGCCATCTACCTACCCACCTATCTCTATTTCCATCCATCTACCTACCCACCTACCTAACTCTATCTCCATCCATCTACCTACCCACCTACCTAACTCTATCTCCATCCATCTACATACCCACCTACCTATCTCTATAACCATCCATCTACCAATCTCGATTTCCATCTACCTACCTATAGCCGCCCACCTACCTACTTGCCTGTTTCCGTCTGTGTGTCACTACGCGACATGAAGTCCAGGTTATATGTAGATGAGCGCTCGGGGCTCGGAGGAGTTGGGGGTCTCGGTTGATGTTTTTGAACGTGTGATGCACATTAGGAATAATCTCTCTTAATGACTAGTACATTAGGTATTGTGCTGGATAAATGAACTATCAATTTCTTGGCCTTTTTTATGCAGTACTTAAAGTTACGGCTCATTGACAATTAACCCCCTCCAGGCTGTCAGCTGCCTCTTCTCCTCACACTAGTGGGATTATTCTCTTGCCTCCTGTCTGTATCCGGCTTCAGGCCACACTAGGAAGGTGCTGACAAGAACTGAAATCATAACTCCTCAATACCGCGTCCGCCTCGGGGGCCCGCTCTGCGTAGCGTCTGCCTCGTGGGGGCCCGCTCTGCCTCAGCGGCCTGCTCTGCACACAGCGTCTGCCTCGGGGGCCCGCTCTGCCTCAGTGGCCTGCTCTGCGTAGTGTCCGCCTCGGGGGCCTGCTCTGCGTAGCGTCCGCCTCGGGGGCCTGCTCTGCGTAGCGTCTGCCTTGTGGGGGCCCGCTCTGCCTCAGTGGCCTGCTCTGCGCGTGGCGTCTGCCTCGGGGGGCCTGCTCTGCACACGGCGTCTGCCTCGGGGGCCCGCTCTGCCTCAGTGGCCCGCTCTGCGTCTGCCTCGGAGGGCCTGCTCTGCGTGAAGCGTCTGCCTCGGGGGCCCGCTCTGCGTCTGCCTCGGGGGCCCGCTCTGCCTCAGCGGCCTGCTCTGCGTCAGGGTCCCGCTCTGCGTGAAGCGTCTGCCTCGGGGGCCCGCTCTGCGTCTGCCTTGGGCCCACTCCTCACAGCGTCTACCGCAGAGGCCCACTGCGTATAATATACATGCACGCTCTGCGTATATCTCTGATACCTACTCCGTGCCACGTATAATATTACACGCACTGCTCTGCGTATACCTCAGATACCTGCTCCGCGCTGCGTATAATATTACACGCATTGCTCTGTGTATATCTCTGATACCTGCTCCGCGCCACGTATAATATTACACGCACTGCTCTGCGTATACCTCAGATACCTGCTCTGCGCTGCGTATAATATACATGCACTGCTCTGCGTATACCTCAGATACCTGCTCTGCGCTGCGTACAATATACATACATGCACTGCTCTGCGTATACCTCAGATACCTGCTCCGCGCTGCGTATAATATACATACACGCACTGCTCTGCGTATACCTCAGATACCTGCTCTGCCCTGCGTACAATATACATACATGCACTGCTCTGCGTATACCTCAGATACCTGCTCCGCGCTGCGTATAATATACATACATGCACTGCTCTGCGTATACCTCAGATACCTGCTCCGCGCTGCGTATAATATACATACATGCACTGCTCTGCGTATACCTCAGATACCTGCTCTGCGCTGCGTATAATATTACTCACTGCTCTGCGTATACCTCAGATACCTGCCCCGCGCTGCGTACAATTTACATACATGCACTGCTCTGCGTATACCTCAGATAACTGCTCTGCGCTGCGTATAATATTACACGCATTGCTCTGCGTATACCTCAGATACCTGCTCCGCGCTGCGTATAATATTACTCACTGCTCTGCGTATACCTCCAGATAATGTAAAACAAATGTATATATTCACCGCGCTTCTCTGTGTAGGGAGCAGGCTGCTGGTGAAAAACGCCGGTCCCTATGCATGTGTATGCATTTAGCGTAGGGACCGGCTACTGAGACTCACCGTGACGTTGGTTAGCAGGCTGGTCATTATTTGATCAAAAGATGCAACCAAAAGTCTCCTTTGTCTCACAGATTTAGGTTCCACTGTGTATATTTATTTCCCATTTATTGTCAGCCCAATGGGAGAAGCGCAGGGATTCACTTTCTGTATACCTCAGATACCTGCTCCGCGCTGCGTATAATATTACTCTCTGCTCTGCGTATACCTCAGATACCTGCTCCGCGCCACGTATAATATTACTCACTGCTCTGCATATACCTCAGATACCTGCTCCGTGCTGCGTATTATATTACTCACTGCTCTGCGTATACCTCCGATACCTGCTCCGCGCTGCGTATAATATTACTCGCATTGCTCTGCGTATACCTCAGATACCTGCTCCGCGCCACGTATAATATTACTCGCATTGCTCTGCGTATACCTCAGATACCTGCCCCGCGCTGCGTATAATATTACTCGCATTGCTCTGCGTATACCTCAGATACCTGCTCCGCACCACATATAATATTACTCGCATTGCTCTGCGTATACCTCAGATACCTGCTCCGCGCCACGTATAATATTACTCGCATTGCTCTGCGTATACCTCAGATACCTGCTCCGCACCACATATAATATTACTCGCATTGCTCTGCGTATACCTCAGATACCTGCTCCGCGCCACGTATAATATTACTCGCATTGCTCTGCGTATATCTCTGATACCTGTGCCGCGCCACGTATAATATTACTCGCATTGCTCTGCGTATACCTCAGATACCTGCTCCGCGCCACGTATAATATTACTCGCATTGCTCTGCGTATACCTCAGATACCTGCTCCGCGCCACGTATAATATTACTCGCATTGCTCTGTGTATACCTCAGATACCTGCTCCGCGCCACGTATAATATTACTCGCATTGCTCTGCGTATACCTCAGATACCTGCTCCGCGCCACGTATAATATTACTCGCATTGCTCTGTGTATACCTCAGATACCTGCTCCGCGCCACGTATAATATTACTCGCATTGCTCTGCGTATACCTCAGATACCTGCTCCGCGCTGCGTATAATATTACTCGCATTGCTCTGCGTATACCTCAGATACCTGCTCCGCGCCACGTATAATATTACTCGCATTGCTCTGCGTATACCTCAGATACCTGCTCCGCACCACGTATAATATTACTCGCATTGCTCTGTGTATACCACAGATACCTGCTCCGCACCACGTATAATATTACTCGCATTGCTCTGCGTATACCTCAGATACCTGCTCCGCGCTGCGTATAATATTACTCGCATTGCTCTGCGTATACCTCAGATACCTGCTCCGCGCCACGTATAATATTACTCGCATTGCTCTGCGTATACCTCAGATACCTGCTCCGCACCACATATAATATTACTCGCATTGCTCTGCGTATACCTCAGATACCTGCTCCGCGCTGCGTATAATATTACTCGCATTGCTCTGCGTATACCTCAGATACCTGCTCCGCGCCATGTATAATATTACTCGCATTGCTCTGCGTATACCTCAGATACCTGCTCCGCGCTGCGTATAATATTACTCGCATTGCTCTGCGTATACCTCAGATACCTGCGCCGCGCTGCGCATAATATTACTCGCATTGCTCTGCGTATACCTCAGATACCTGTGCCGCGCCACGTATAATATTACTCGCATTGCTCTGCGTATACCTCAGATACCTGCCCCGCGCTGCGTATAATATTACTCGCATTGCTCTGCGTATACCTCAGATACCTGCTCCATGCCACGTATAATATTACTCGCATTGCTCTGCGTATACCTCAGATACCTGCTCCGCGCCGCGTATAATATTACTCGCATTGCTCTGCGTATACCTCAGATACCTGCCCCGCGCTGCGTATAATATTACTCGCATTGCTCTGCGTATACCTCAGATACCTGCTCCGCGCTGCGTATAATATTACACGCATTGCTCTGCGTATACCTCAGATACCTGCTCCGCGCCACGTATAATATTACTCGCATTGCTCTGCGTATACCTCAGATACCTGCTCCGCGCTGCGTATAATATTACTCGCATTGCTCTGCGTATACCTCAGATACCTGCTCCGCGCTGCGTATAATATTACTCGCATTGCTCTGCGTATACCTCAGATGCCTGCTCCGCGCTGCGTATAATATTACTCGCATTGCTCTGCGTATACCTCAGGTGCCTGCTCCGCGATGCGTATAATATTACTCGCATTGCTCTGCGTATACCTCAGATACCTGCTCCGCGCTGCGTATAATATTACTCGCATTGCTCTGCGTATACCTCAGATACCTGCTCCGCGCTGCGTATAATATTACTCGCATTGCTCTGCGTATACCTCAGATACCTGTGCCGCGCCACGTATAATATTACTCGCATTGCTCTGCGTATACCTCAGATACCTGCTCCGCGCTGCGTATAATATTACTCGCATTGCTCTGCGTATACCTCAGATACCTGCTCCGCGCCACGTATAATATTACTCACTGCTCTGCGTATACCTCAGATACCTGCTCCGCGCCACGTATAATATTACTCGCATTGCTCTGCGTATACCTCAGGTGCCTGCTCCGCGCCACGTATAATATTACTCGCATTGCTCTGCGTATACCTCAGATACCTGCTCCGCGCCGCGTATAATATTACTCGCATTGCTCTGCGTATACCTCAGATACCTGCTCCGCGCTGCGTATAATATTACACGCACTGCTCTGCGTATACCTCAGATACCTGCTCCGCGCTGCGTATAATATTACACGCACTGCTCTGCGTATACCTCAGATAACTGCTCCGCGCTGCGTATAATATTACTCGCATTGCTCTGCGTATACCTCAGATACCTGCTCTGCGCCGCGTATAATATTACTCGCATTGCTCTGCGTATACCTCAGATACCTGCTCCGCGCTGCGTATAATATTACTCGCATTGCTCTGCGTATACCTCAGATACCTGCTCCGCGCTGCGTATAATATTACTCGCATTGCTCTGCGTATACCTCAGATACCTGCTCCGCGCTGCGTATAATATTACTCGCATTGCTCTGCGTATACCTCAGATGCCTGCTCCGCGCTGCGTATAATATTACTCGCATTGCTCTGCGTATACCTCAGATACCTGCTCCGCGCCACGTATAATATTACTCGCATTGCTCTGCGTATACCTCAGATACCTGCTCCGCGCCACGTATAATATTACACGCATTGCTCTGCGTATACCACAGATACCTGCTCCGCGCCACGTATAATATTACACGCATTGCTCTGCGTATACCTCAGATGCCTGCTCCGCGCTGCGTATAATATTACTCGCATTGCTCTGTATATACCTCAGATGCCTGCTCCGCGCTGCGTATAATATTACTCGCATTGCTCTGCGTATACCTCAGATACCTGCTCCGTGCTGCGTATAATATTACTCGCATTGCTCTGCGTATATCTCTGATACCTGCTCCGCGCTGCGTATAATATTACTCGCATTGCTCTGCGTATACCTCAGATACCTGCTCCGCGCTGCGTATAATATTACTCGCATTGCTCTGCGTATACCTCAGATACCTGCTCCGCGCTGCGTATAATATTACTCGCATTGCTCTGCGTATACCTCAGATGCCTGCTCCGCGCTGCGTATAATATTACTCGCATTGCTCTGCGTATACCTCAGATACCTGCTCCGTGCCACGTATAATATTACACGCATTGCTCTGCGTATACCTCAGATACCTGCTCCGCGCTGCGCATAATATTACTCGCATTGCTCTGCGTATACCTCAGATACCTGCTCCGCGCTGCGTATATTACTCGCATTGCTCTGCGTATACCACAGATACCTGCTCCGCGCCACGTATAATATTACTCGCATTGCTCTGCGTATACCTCAGATACCTGCTCCGCGCCACGTATAATATTACACGCATTGCTCTGCGTATACCTCAGATACCTGCTCCGCGCTGCGTATAATATTACTCGCATTGCTCTGCGTATACCTCAGATACCTGCTCCGCGGCACATATAATATTACTCGCATTGCTCTGCGTATACCTCAGATACCTGCTCCGCGCTACGTATAATATTACTCGCATTGCTCTGCGTATACCTCAGATACCTGCTCCGCGCTACGTATAATATTACTCGCATTGCTCTGCGTATACCTCAGATACCTGCTTCGCGCCACGTATAATATTACTCGCATTGCTCTGCGTATACCTCAGATACCTGCTCCGCGCCACATATAATATTACTCGCATTGCTCTGCGTATACCTCAGATACCTGCTCCGCGCCACGTATAATATTACTCGCATTGCTCTGCGTATACCTCAGATACCTGCTCCGCGCTACGTATAATATTACTCGCATTGCTCTGCGTATACCTCAGATACCTGCTTCGCGCCACGTATAATATTACTCGCATTGCTCTGCGTATACCTCAGATACCTGCTCCGCGCCACATATAATATTACTCGCATTGCTCTGCGTATACCTCAGATACCTGCCCCGCGCTGCGTATAATATTACTCGCATTGCTCTGCGTATACCTCAGATACCTGCTCCGCGCTGCGTATAATATTACTCGCATTGCTCTGCGTATACCTCAGATACCTGCTCCGCACCACGTATAATATTACTCGCATTGCTCTGCGTATACCTCAGGTGCCTGCTCCGCGGCACGTATAATATTACTCGCATTGCTCTGCGTATACCTCAGATACCTGCTCCGCGCCACGTATAATATTACACGCATTGCTCTGCGTATACCTCAGATACCTGCTCCGCGGCACATATAATATTACTCGCATTGCTCTGCTTATACCTCAGATACCTGCTCCGCGCTGCGCATAATATTACTCGCATTGCTCTGCGTATAACTCAGATACCTGCTCCGCGCCACGTATAATATTACTCGCATTGCTCTGCGTATACCTCAGATACCTGCTCCGCACCACGTATAATATTACTCGCATTGCTCTGCGTATACCTCAGATACCTGCTCCGCGCCACGTATAATATTACTCGCATTGCTCTGCGTATACCTCAGATGCCTGCTCCGCGCCACGTATAATATTACTCGCATTGCTCTGCGTATACCTCAGATGCCTGCTCCGCGCTGCGTATAATATTACTCGCATTGCTCTGCGTATACCTCAGATACCTGCTCCGCGCCACGTATAATATTACTCGCATTGCTCTGCGTATACCTCAGATACCTGCTCCGCGCCACGTATAATATTACACGCATTGCTCTGCGTATACCACAGATACCTGCTCCGCGCCACGTATAATATTACACGCATTGCTCTGCGTATACCTCAGATGCCTGCTCCGCGCTGCGTATAATATTACTCGCATTGCTCTGCGTATACCTCAGATGCCTGCTCCGCGCTGCGTATAATATTACTCGCATTGCTCTGCGTATACCTCAGATACCTGCTCCGTGCTGCGTATAATATTACTCGCATTGCTCTGCGTATATCTCTGATACCTGCTCCGCGCTGCGTATAATATTACTCGCATTGCTCTGCGTATACCTCAGATACCTGCTCCGCGCTGCGTATAATATTACTCGCATTGCTCTGCGTATACCTCAGATACCTGCTCCGCGCTGCGTATAATATTACTCGCATTGCTCTGCGTATACCTCAGATGCCTGCTCCGCGCTGCGTATAATATTACTCGCATTGCTCTGCGTATACCTCAGATACCTGCTCCGCGGCACATATAATATTACTCGCATTGCTCTGCGTATACCTCAGATACCTGCTCCGCGCTACGTATAATATTACTCGCATTGCTCTGCGTATACCTCAGATACCTGCTCCGCGCTACGTATAATATTACTCGCATTGCTCTGCGTATACCTCAGATACCTGCTTCGCGCCACGTATAATATTACTCGCATTGCTCTGCGTATACCTCAGATACCTGCTCCGCGCCACATATAATATTACTCGCATTGCTCTGCGTATACCTCAGATACCTGCTCCGCGCCACGTATAATATTACTCGCATTGCTCTGCGTATACCTCAGATACCTGCTCCGCGCTACGTATAATATTACTCGCATTGCTCTGCGTATACCTCAGATACCTGCTTCGCGCCACGTATAATATTACTCGCATTGCTCTGCGTATACCTCAGATACCTGCTCCGCGCCACATATAATATTACTCGCATTGCTCTGCGTATACCTCAGATACCTGCCCCGCGCTGCGTATAATATTACTCGCATTGCTCTGCGTATACCTCAGATACCTGCTCCGCGCTGCGTATAATATTACTCGCATTGCTCTGCGTATACCTCAGATACCTGCTCCGCGCTGTGCATAATATTACTCGCATTGCTCTGCGTATACCTCAGATACCTGCTCCGCGCTGCGTATAATATTACTCGCATTGCTCTGCGTATACCTCAGATACTTGCTCCGCGCCACATATAATATTACTCGCATTGCTCTGCGTATACCTCAGATACCTGCTCCGCGCCACGTATAATATTACTCGCATTGCTCTGCGTATACCTCAGGTGCCTGCTCCGCACCACGTATAATATTACTCGCATTGCTCTGCGTATACCTCAGATACCTGCTCCGCGCCACGTATAATATTACTCGCATTGCTCTGCGTATACCTCAGATACCTGCTCCGTGCTGCGTATAATATTACTCGCATTGCTCTGCGTATACCTCAGATACCTGCTCCGCACTGCGCATAATATTACTCGCATTGCTCTGCGTATACCTCAGATACCTGCTCCGCGCCACATATAATATTACTCGCATTGCTCTGCTTATACCTCAGATACCTGCTCCGTGCTGCGTATAATATTACTCGCATTGCTCTGCGTATACCTCAGATACCTGCTCCGCGCCACGTATAATATTACTCGCATTGCTCTGCGTATACCTCAGATACCTGCTCCGCGCCACATATAATATTACACGCATTGCTCTGCGTATACCTCAGATACCTGCTCCGCGCTGCGCATAATATTACTCGCATTGCTCTGCGTATACCTCAGATACCTGCTCCGCGCCACGTATAATATTACTCGCATTGCTCTGCGTATACCTCAGATACCTGCTCCGCGCCACGTATAATATTACTCGCATTGCTCTGCGTATACCTCAGATACCTGCTCCGCGCTGCGTATAATATTACTCGCATTGCTCTGCGTATACCTCAGATACCTGCTCCGTGCTGCGTATAATATTACTCGCATTGCTCTGCGTATATCTCTGATACCTGCTCCGCGCTGCGTATAATATTACTCGCATTGCTCTGCGTATATCTCTGATACCTGCTCCGCGCTGCGTATAATATTACTCGCATTGCTCTGCGTATACCTCAGATACCTGCTCCGTGCTGCGTATAATATTACTCGCATTGCTCTGCGTATACCTCAGATACCTGCTCCGCGCCACGTATAATATTACTCGCATTGCTCTGCGTATACCTCAGATACCTGCTCCGCGCCACGTATAATATTACTCGCATTGCTCTGCGTATACCTCAGATACCTGCTCCGCGCTGCGTATAATATTACTCGCATTGCTCTGCGTATACCTCAGATACCTGCTCCGCGCTGCGTATAATATTACTCGCATTGCTCTGCGTATACCTCAGATACCTGCCCCGCGCTGCGTATAATATTACTCGCATTGCTCTGCGTATATCTCTGATACCTGCTCCGCGCTGCGTATAATATTACTCGCATTGCTCTGCGTATATCTCTGATACCTGCTCCGCGCTGCGTATAATATTACACGCATTGCTCTGCGTATACCTCAGATACCTGCTCCGCGCTGCGTATAATATTACTCGCATTGCTCTGCGTATACCTCAGATACCTGCTCCGCGCCACGTATAATATTACTCGCATTGCTCTGCGTATACCTCAGATACCTGCTCCGCGCTGCGTATAATATTACTCGCATTGCTCTGAGTATACCTCAGATACCTGCTCCGCGCCACGTATAATATTACTCGCATTGCTCTGCGTGTACCTCAGATACCTGCTCCGCGCCACGTATAATATTACACGCATTGCTCTGCGTATACCTCAGATACCTGCTCCGCGCCACATAATATTACTCGCATTGCTCTGCGTATACCTCAGATACCTGCTCCGCGCCACGTATAATATTACTCGCATTGCTCTGCGTATACCTCAGATACCTGCTCCGCGCCACATATAATATTACTCGCATTGCTCTGCGTATACCTCAGATACCTGCTCCGCGGCACGTATAATATTACTCGCATTGCTCTGCGTGTACCTCAGATACCTGCTCCGCGCCACGTATAATATTACTCGCATTGCTCTGCGTTTACCTCAGATACCTGCTCCGCGCCATGTATAATATTACTCGCATTGCTGGAGTTATCGGGTGGGGGGGGGGTCTCCGCACTTGAAAGCTTGGCTGGAGTTATCGGGGTGGGGAGGGGTGATCTCCGCCCTTGCCCCTTGGCTGGGGTTATCGGGGTGGGGAGGGGTGATCTCCGCCCTTGCCCCTTGGCTGGGGTTATCGGGGTTGGGGGGGGGGGGTGATCTCCGCCCTTGCCCCTTGGCTGGGGTTATCGGGGTGGGGAGGGGTGATCTCCGCCCTTGCCCCTTGGCTGGGGTTATCGGGGTGGGGAGGGGTGATCTCCGCCCTTGCCCCTTGGCTGGGGTTATCGGGGTTGGGGGGGGGGTGATCTCCGCCCTTGCCCCTTGGCTGGGGTTATCGGGGTGGGGGGAATCTCCGCCCTTGCCCCTTGGCTGGGGTTATCGGGGTTGGGGGGGGGTGTTCTCCGCCCTTGCCCCTTGGCTGGGGTTATCGGGGTTGGGGGGGGGTGATCTCCGCCCTTGCCCCTTGGCTGGGGTTATCGGGGTTGGGGGGGGGTGATCTCCGCCCTTGGCTGGGGTTATCGGGGTTGGGGGGGGTGGGTTCCTGGCCGGCGTGGTCTGCTCACACTTGTTCTCTCCTTGCAGTATTGCAGCATGGTTCTGGAGCAGCACCGGAGCGGCCAGCTGAGTGAGCCGCTGCAGATCTACCCGCGAGGTAAGTCCTCCCGCCCTGCAGCGGAGCGCGGGTAATCAGGCCCCCGGGAGGGCAGATTTGGGGGGGGGGGGCGCTGAAAGCTCAGAGAGGGCGTTAGGATGGTACCCATATAATAAGCTCAGCAATGCTTGCCACATTGAGGATGAGGGAGCGTGAGTACAGGAAGTGGTAATCTGCAGGTTTTATATGTACGAGTATATGCCCGTGACTTGTAATTGCTTTGCAAGTATTTCCAGCACTGACATGGTTAATGAGCTATAAGGTCCATATCTCTCCCCCTATTGTAGGATCTTCTAACCCTTTTATTACTGGAAGGGCAGGAAGAGGTTAAATGTGTTTGTGGTGATAATACACGATGATGTGTTGCTGACCATTCGACTGATGCCCCTGAATGTCCAAGGCCCGAGGTCTGACCCCGTAATAACCAGCCTGTCCTGAACGCTGCCCACTTGGCAAAGGGTGTCGAAGGTTCAATGAGGCCAAAGCACTCGGCAATGAAACACCAGCTATACCAGGGGTGGTGAACTCCAGTTCTCAATGGTCACCAACAGGTCAGGTTTAAAGGTATCCCTTCTTCAGCACAGTGACTCAATCAGTCCCTACGTCAGCACAGGTTGCTGAATCAGACTCCGCTTCAGCACAGGTGGCTCAATCTTCGGCCGAACCATTGATTGAGCTACCTTTGCTGAAGCAGGGATATACTGCAAACCTGACCTGTTGGTGACCATTGAGAACCGGAGTTGCTCCCCCCTGACCTTTTCCATTTGTGCTATTTGTATTGAGTCACTGAGCAGCGGGGTTTTCCAAACCCGATAGCACCCTTTGCACTTCTGGGCCTGGATCTGAGATCCGACGCAGAGTGATGGAAGAGACGGTGTTACAGCACGATAGGAAAGGTGTTCCCTCGCTGAGTTCTTTCACTTCATGGCAGCTTCAGGCAACGTGGGCAAACTGTACGCCATCTTCAAACCATTTCCTTGGGTCCGCAGCCGCCGGGCAGTGGGAACGGCGCTGCCTTTACGTGGGTAAAACCTATGTGAACCCCTGTGTCAGGTCCCTGAGCAAGTCACATTATCTCCCTGTGCCTCAGACATCCCAATTAGACTGTAAGCTCTTCGGGGCAGGAGCTCATTGTGCCTGCAATACTCTATGTACAACGCTGCGTACACTATCAGCGTTATGTCATGTTATATTTTCTGCCACGTTTCCCTGATTACATGGGGAATGTGTATGTCCTGGCACGCAGGCACAGGCGTACACCTCACCCGTCCTGGCACGCAGGCACAGGCGTACACCTCACCCGTCCTGGCACGCAGACACAGGCGTACACCTCACCCGTCCTGGCACGCAGGCACGGGCGTACACCTCACCCGTCCTGGCACGCAGGCACGGGCGTACACCTCACCCGTCCTGGCACGCAGGCACAGGCGTACACCTCACCCGTCCTGGCACGCAGGCACGGGCGTACACCTCACCCGTCCTGGCACGCAGGCACAGGCGTACACCTCACCCGTCCTGGCACGCAGGCACGGGCGTACACCTCACCCGTCCTGGCACGCAGACACGGGCGTACACCTCACCCGTCCTGGCACGCAGGCACGGGCGTACACCTCACCCGTCCTGGCACGCAGGCACAGGCGTACACCTCACCCGTCCTGGCACGCAGGCACGGGCGTACACCTCACCCGTCCTGGTACGCAGGCACGGGCGTACACCTCACCCGTCCTGGCACGCAGGCACGGGCGTACACCTCACCCGTCCTGGCACGCAGGCACGGGCGTACACCTCACCCGTCCTGGCACGCAGGCACGGGCGTACACCTCACCCGTCCTGGCACGCAGGCACGGGCGTACACCTCACCCGTCCTGGCACGCAGACACAGGCGTACACCTCACCCGTCCTGGCACGCAGGCACGGGCGTACACCTCACCCGTCCTGGCACGCAGGCACGGGCGTACACCTCACCCATCCTGGCACGCAGGCACAGGCGTACACCTCACCCGTCCTGGCACGCAGGCACGGGCGTACACCTCACCCGTCCTGGCACGCAGACACGGGCGTACACCTCACCCGTCCTGGCACGCAGGCACGGGCGTACACCTCACCCGTCCAGGCACGCAGGCACGGGCGTACACCTCACCCGTCCTGGCACGCAGGCACGGGCGTACACCTCACCCGTCCTGGCACGCAGGCACAGGCGTACACCTCACCCGTCCTGGCACGCAGGCACGGGCGTACACCTCACCCGTCCTGGCACGCAGGCACGGGCGTACACCTCACCCGTCCTGGCACGCAGACACGGGCGTACACCTCACCCGTCCTGGCACGCAGGCACGGGCGTACACCTCACCCATCCTGGCACGCAGACACAGGCGTACACCTCACCCGTCCTGGCACGCAGGCACAGGCGTACACCTCACCCGTCCTGGCACGCAGGCACAGGCGTACACCTCACCCGTCCTGGCACGCAGGCACAGGCGTACACCTCACCCGTCCTGGCACGCAGGCCCAGGCGTACACCTCACCCGTCCTGGCACGCAGGCACAGGCGTACACCTCACCCGTCCTGGCACGCAGGCAAGGGCGTACACCTCACCCGTCCTGGCACGCAGACACAGGCGTACACCTCACCCGTCCTGGCACGCAGACACGGGCGTACACCTCACCCGTCCTGGCACGCAGGCAAAGGCGTACACCTCACCCGTCCTGGCACGCAGGCACGGGCGTACACCTCACCCGTCCTGGCACGCAGACACGGGCGTACACCTCACCCGTCCTGGCACGCAGGCACGGGCGTACACCTCACCCGTCCTGGCACGCAGGCAAAGGCGTACACCTCACCCGTCCTGGCACGCAGACACGGGCGTACACCTCACCCGTCCTGGCACGCAGGCACAGGCGTACACCTCACCCGTCCTGGCACGCAGACACGGGCGTACACCTCACCCGTCCTGGCACGCAGGCACAGGCGTACACCTCACCCGTCCTGGCACGCAGGCACGGGCGTACACCTCACCCGTCCTGGCACGCAGGCACGGGCGTACACCTCACCCGTCCTGGCACGCAGGCACAGGCGTACACCTCACCCGTCCTGGCACGCAGGCACGGGCGTACACCTCACCCGTCCTGGCACGCAGGCACAGGCGTACACCTCACCCGTCCTGGCACGCAGGCACGGGCGTACACCTCACCCGTCCTGGCACGCAGGCACAGGCGTACACCTCACCCGTCCTGGCACGCAGGCACGGGCGTACACCTCACCCGTCCTGGCACGCAGGCACAGGCGTACACCTCACCCGTCCTGGCACGCAGGCACGGGCGTACACCTCACCCGTCCTGGCACGCAGGCACAGGCGTACACCTCACCCGTCCTGGCACGCAGACACGGGCGTACACCTCACCCGTCCTGGCACGCAGGCACGGGCGTACACCTCACCCGTCCTGGCACGCAGACACAGGCGTACACCTCACCCGTCCTGGCACGCAGGCACAGGCGTACACCTCACCCGTCCTGGCACGCAGACACGGGCGTACACCTCACCCGTCCTGGCACGCAGGCACGGGCGTACACCTCACCCGTCCTGGCACGCAGACACAGGCGTACACCTCACCCGTCCTGGCACACAGGCACGGGCGTACACCTCACCCGTCCTGGCACGGGCGTACACCTCACCCGTCCTGGCACGCAGGCACAGGCGTACACCTCACCCGTCCTGGCACGCAGGCACGGGCGTACACCTCACCCGTCCTGGCACGCAGGCACAGGCGTACACCTCACCCGTCCTGGCACGCAGGCACAGGCGTACACCTCACCCGTCCTGGCACGCAGGCACAGGCGTACACCTCACCCGTCCTGGCACGCAGGCACAGGCGTACACCTCACCCGTCCTGGCACGCAGGCCCGGGCGTACACCTCACCCGTCCTGGCACGCAGGCACAGGCGTACACCTCACCCATCCTGGCACGCAGGCACAGGCGTACACCTCACCCGTCCTGGCACGCAGGCACAGGCGTACACCTCACCCGTCCTGGCACGCAGGCACAGGCGTACACCTCACCCGTCCTGGCACGCAGGCACAGGCGTACACCTCACCCGTCCTGGCACGCAGGCACAGGCGTACACCTCACCCGTCCTGGCACGCAGGCACAGGCGTACACCTCACCCGTCCTGGCACGCAGACACAGGCGTACACCTCACCCGTCCTGGCACGCAGGCACGGGCGTACACCTCACCCGTCCTGGCACGCAGGCACGGGCGTACACCTCACCCGTCCTGGCACGCAGGCACAGGCGTACACCTCACCCGTCCTGGCACGCAGGCCCGGGCGTACACCTCACCCGTCCTGGCACGCAGGCACAGGCGTACACCTCACCCGTCCTGGCACGCAGGCCCGGGCGTACACCTCACCCGTCCTGGCACGCAGACACAGGCGTACACCTCACCCGTCCTGGCACGCAGGCACAGGCGTACACCTCACCCGTCCTGGCACGCAGGCACGGGCGTACACCTCACCCGTCCTGGCACGCAGGCACGGGCGTACACCTCACCCGTCCTGGCACGCAGGCACAGGCGTACACCTCACCCGTCCTGGCACGCAGGCACGGGCGTACACCTCACCCGTCCTGGCACGCAGACACAGGCGTACACCTCACCCGTCCTGGCACGCAGACACGGGCGTACACCTCACCCGTCCTGGCACGCAGACACGGGCGTACACCTCACCCGTCCTGGCACGCAGACACGGGCGTACACCTCACCCGTCCTGGCACGCAGACACAGGCGTACACCTCACCCGTCCTGGCACGCAGGCACAGGCGTACACCCCATCCGTCCTGGCACGCAGGCACAGGCGTACACCTCACCCGTCCTGGCACGCAGGCACAGGCGTACACCTCACCCGTCCTGGCACGCAGGCACGGGCGTACACCTCACCCGTCCTGGCACGCAGACACAGGCGTACACCTCACCCGTCCTGGCACGCAGGCACGGGCGTACACCTCACCCGTCCTGGCACGCAGGCACGGGCGTACACCTCACCCGTCCTGGCACGCGTACACCTCACCCGTCCTGGCACGCAGGCACAGGCGTACACCTCACCCGTCCTGGCACGCAGACACAGGCGTACACCTCACCCGTCCTGGCACACAGACACAGGCGTACACCTCACCCGTCCTGGCACGCAGGCACAGGCGTACACCTCACCCGTCCTGGCACGCAGGCACAGGCGTACACCTCACCCGTCCTGGCACGCAGGCACAGGCGTACACCTCACCCGTCCTGGCACGCAGGCACAGGCGTACACCTCACCCATCCTGGCACGCAGGCACGGGCGTACACCTCACCCGTCCTGGCACGCAGGCACAGGCGTACACCTCACCCGTCCTGGCACGCAGGCACAGGCGTACACCTCACCCGTCCTGGCACGCAGACACGGGCGTACACCTCACCCGTCCTGGCACGCAGGCACAGGCGTACACCTCACCCGTCCTGGCACGCAGACACGGGCGTACACCTCACCCGTCCTGGCACGCAGGCACAGGCGTACACCTCACCCGTCCTGGCACGCAGGCACGGGCGTACACCTCACCCGTCCTGGCACGCAGGCACGGGCGTACACCTCACCCGTCCTGGCACGCAGACACAGGCGTACACCTCACCCGTCCTGGCACACAGACACAGGCGTACACCTCACCCGTCCTGGCACGCAGGCACAGGCGTACACCTCACCCGTCCTGGCACGCAGGCACAGGCGTACACCTCACCCGTCCTGGCACGCAGGCACGGGCGTACACCTCACCCGTCCTGGCACGCAGGCACGGGCGAAAACCTCACCCGTCCTGGCACGCAGACTCAGGCGAAAACCTCACCCGTCCTGGCACGCAGGCACGGGCGAAAACCTCACCCGTCCTGGCACGCAGGCACGGGCGAAAACCTCACCCGTCCTGGCACGCAGGCACGGGCGAAAACCTCACCCGTCCTGGCACGCAGGCACGGGCGTACACCTCACCCGTCCTGGCACGCAGGCCCGTGGTCTTCAGGGTTAACTACACACGGTGGCCATTTTTTAGCCCCGCTTGTTGGAAGTGTTTTGATCCCGGTTCCCAGATCTCCTTATTGTTACACTGGGAGATTCGCGGCGCCTTTGCTGTGCGGGGTGACTGGTAATTATACGCGCAGCCCTTCCCTGCGTGTCAGCGAGACAGCTGTCCCACGCTAAGCGTCTGTCTGCGACCTGCCCCATCACAAGCCCCAAAACGAACGCAGGCCGCCCTTCGGAGAGGGACACTAAGAACGCGTGCTGACAGGCGGGCACGTGGCGAGGAGAACAGAGCGTCCTGTCCTTCCCGTTCCATGGAATCCCCTGTTATAAAGCACCTGCAATGTGGCATTAAGGGCACCACACAATCAGCTTTAGCTTACAGCGCGGGCGCGTTTTATTATGTGTTTTAAGCAGAAATTAGAATTTAGATGAGACGGTGTCAGGAGGCTCTGTGATTTCACAGAAAGGATCTGGTCCTCGGGGAACGCTCGCTGTCCCTCTTCAATCATTCCTCGCTGCTAATTTTGGTGTCACTCTCATTTCTTTTTAAACGATTCATTTCGAGAGGGGGGGGGAGTGAGTGGGGGTGGGGGGGGGGTGTTGTAGGATTGTAAATGGCCCCGATTTGATCTACAATTTAGTCTATTACTGTTGCAGCCTGCAAGCCTCCCGGGAAGCGGAACATACATGGCCTCAAGGTAGGAATTTCAATAATTGTTTCAGTAAAGTTGGATGGATTTGAAACGCTGTGTTCCACTTATTGAAATGTCAGAAAGAACTGCACTTCTTAACACTGCTGACAAGCAGGGCTTTCATTTCCTGGCCGGGGGGGGGGGGCGGCGTAGGGGGGGGGGTCTGTAACAATCAGCCGTATCCCGGGGAAGGGAAGAGCGCCGATACACCTTGCTGGTTTCTCGCCGGGTTCCGCTCGCGTTAACCCCTTCATGCCCGAGCGATCTGCTGGACCCTATAGCTGCACAGAATGTAGTGATGCTATGCAGCCAAGGGGTGCTTAACTCCAGACCTCAAGCCCCCCCTTCTTTCCAACAGGTCAGGTTTTCAGGATATCCCTGCTTCAGCACAGGTGGCTCAATTACTGGCTGGGTCATTGACTTCACCACCTGTGCTGCAGCAGGAATATCCTGAAAACCTGACCTGTTGATGGCCCTCGAGGACTGGAGTTGGCTACCCCTGTATATAGCAGGTAATAGAGAGGGAGACATACCTTCCACACCCCGAAGGTGAGCCTGGTGCCTTGTATAAAGATACAGCCTGGCGCCTTGTATAAAGATACAGCCTGGCGCCTTGTATAAAGATACAGCCTGGCGCCTTGTATAAAGATACAGCCTGGCGCCTTGTATAAAGATACCGCCTGGCGCCTTGTATAAAGATACAGCCTGATGCCTTGTATAAAGATACAGCCTGGTGCCTTGTATAAAGATACAGCCTGGCGCCTTGTATAAAGATACAGCCTGGCGCCTTGTATAAAGATACCGCGGGTCTCTCCAGAACTTTAACTTCCTCTCGCTGCCTGCAGGTCAACACCAGGGCGGGACCCTCCAGAAACAGCAGCCCCTCCGTGTCGGACAACCTCCCCGGCAACAGGTGAGTGTGTGCGAGAGGCAGAGAGAGCGTCGGGGCGGTGAGCAGCACCCCGGGGCGGTGAGCAGCACCCCGGGGCGGAGAGAGCGTCGGGGCGGTGAGCAGCACCCCGGGGCGGAGAGAGCGTCGGGGCGGTGAGCAGCACCCCGGGGCGGAGAGAACGTCGGGGCGGTGAGCAGCACCCCGGGGCTGTGTTCAAGAAGGAGCAGAGGGAGCAGTGGGTGTGCAGGCCCGTCCAGGTGTGTGATTCTCAAAGCCAGGCGGCCTCTAACACAGGGTCCTCCACTCTAGTCCTCAACCCCCCCCCCCTCCCAACAGGTCAGGTTTTTAGGATATCCCTGCTTCAGCACAGGTGACTCATTTGGTCCTTGCGTCAGCACAGGTGGCTCAATCAGTGGATATCCTTAAAACCTGATCTGTTGGGGGGTTGGGGTCTTGAAGACTGGAGTTGAGCCCCCCTGATCTAACCGACGGAGGGACTGGTGCAGAGAGCTAATCAGGGGGGCCACAGTTTGGCCTTCCTATCCCCCCGTTTTACTCCAGGGTCAGAGGCTGATATTCCGGGATTTGGGGCCTAGTAATATGAATAACGTTTCAGTAGGAAATTGACATTTTTATTTTTTTACGCTATTTAAAAAGCGTGACTTGGTAATCTGATTGGGGAACGTGCTCAGAACCTCATCTGGACGGTGGGATCAACCGGGGTGGTCTTTCCTTCCTACCACAGGACGACACAGACAGAAGGGTTCACAGGCCCATGTCCCCCACATCTCAGGGGACACAGTAGCACAGATGAGGGACCTGTGGCCCATTGTAGATGTACTCTGCGGCCCAGGAAGGATGTGTTTGTCACCCTGTGGGGTATAGGACCGGGCAGAAGCAGCGTGCAGGAATCTGTCCCTCCACTTATTGGGGGACAGCGTGACATCAGGAAGGACCCTACAGTCTGTCCTAATAACCGCAGGGTGACGAGCGATATAAAGGGCCATTAACTCTGCCCCTCCCACCTCGGGGTGTCACGCAAGCAAATAATCTGTGATGTGTGTGTCTGATGTCAGCCTGCGGTCACTATTCCAGCAGCCGCGTGCGTTATGAGGTGTCTGCGTGTGATTGAGCTGCCAGTCTGTCTGTGCCGCTCTGGTGAGCATGTGATTGCCGCCGCGGCTGCCGGTATTATCAGGGGGATATGTCATGTCTTTCAGCTTAAAGAAGTCCTCTGCAGAGCTGAAGAAGATCTTGGCCAATGGACAGGTATGCAGCGTCCTCTAGCACCCTCCTTACCATCAATGCTGGCGGCATTGCATGGTAACACTACTCCTTTAGAGTCTTGTTTGCATGATTCGGATTAAGGGGTTTATTCTAGATCAGCCAAAGCGACAGATCTGGCCGTTTGCGGCCGAAAAGGGTCAGATCGATGCCTTCATCTGATCTAGAATATGTCCTAGAGTTGTTGTCCCTTAATATCGAGAGGGGAGAGACCTTATGTGTTACAGTAACACACTGTGAGTGCTCATTTGCATGTCATTACCCAGAATCCCTGGCTGGGGGGGGGGGGGCTTCCATTGCAGCTTCCATGGCGCCCCCGTGGTCATCCGAAGCCTATCCTTTAATCTCTGAATTATTCCAGAAGTGTGCCGGTGTTTAGCCTCGGCAGCCGCGTCTCCGCCATGCTGGTGCTCGGACCCTGACCGGCATGCTAGTGTGTGACAATGTGGGAGGTCTGTGATACACAGCGGGGTCCCTCTCTCTGGTCTGGGAGGCAGCTGTCCCATGCTATCAAGTTTTCCTATTAGGATCAATTGGCCAAGACATCTGTGTCACTGCAAATAAAAGGGTCTTATTGATTTCCTAACTGCTGCTCACTTCCCCTCCTTGTTCAGAAGCTTGAAATCTTAATTATCTCCGCGTCTTCCCTCCATGACCCCTCCAAGACTCATCGGCATTTCATGAATCAAGTCGTCATAGTTGAGCGTGTCAAGATGACAATTAAGCAGCGCCCCCCTCTCCTCCCTACCGCTCCCCCCCCCCTCCTCCCTACCGCACCCTCTGCACACACGCTTCCATCAACACTGTCTACTCTCTCTCTATCTCCATCACATTTAATCACACAGGGCACTTACCTCTATATGCAGAGGCACTGAAACCCCCATCTAATACACAGACATCAGAACACATACATATTACACACTGCTATTACAACAACAATCAAAGCGATATAACAACACACGCCGAGATCTAATAACATGCAGTGATATAATACACGATACACGCATTGATATAATAACATGCAGAGATGTAATAACAAGGGCAGAGCGTTATAATAACACAGAGCGATATGACATGCAGAGGTGCAGAGAGATATAATAACATGCGCAGCACTATATTAACACGCTGGGGGACTAGAATAACACGCGCAGAGCGATACAATAACACGCAGAGAGATATAACACGCAGAGAGATAATAACGCGCGGAGTGATACAATAACGCGCAGAGAGATATAATAATGCGCAGAGAGATATAATAACGCGCAGAGAGATATAATAACACGCAAATAACACGCAGAGCGATACAATAACACGCAAAGAGATATAATAACACGCAGAGAGATACAATAACACGCAAAGAGATATAATAACACGCAGAGAGATACAATAACACACAGAGAGATACAATAACACGCAAATAACACGCGGAGCGATACAATAACACGCGGAGCGATACAATAACGCGCGGAGCGATACAATAACGCGCGGAGCGATACAATAACGTGCGGAGCGATACAATAACGCGCGGAGCGATACAATAACACGCAGAGAGATACAATAACACGCAGAGAGATACAATAACACGCAGAGCGATACAATAACATGCAGAGAGATACAATAACATGCAGAGAGATATAATAACACACAGAGAGATATAATAACATGCAGAGAGATACAATAACGCGCAGAGAGATATAATAACACGCAGAGAGATATAATAACATGCAGAGAGATACAATAACGCGCAGAGAGATATAATAACACGCAGAGCGATATAATAACACACAGATACAATAACACGCAGAGCGATACAATAACGCGCAGAGAGATATAATAACGCGCAGAGATATAACACACAGAGAGATATAATAACACACAGATACAATAACGCGCAGAGAGATACAATAACGCGCAGAGCGATATAATAACACGCAGAGAGATACAATAACACGCAGAGAGATATAATAACACGCAGAGAGATACAATAACACACAGATACAATAACGCGCAGAGAGATACAATAACACGCAGAGCAATACAATAACACGCAGAGCGATACAATAACACGCAGAGAGATATAATAACACGCAGAGCGATACAATAACACGCAGAGATATAATAACGCGCAGAGAGATATAATAACACACAGATACAATAACGCGCAGAGAGATATAATAACACGCAGAGAGATATAATAACACACAGATACAATAACGCGCAGAGAGATATAATAACACACAGATACAATAACGCGCAGAGAGATATAATAACGCGCAGAGAGATATAATAACACGCAGAGAGATATAATAACACACAGATACAATAACGCGCAGAGAGATATAATAACACACAGATACAATAACGCGCAGAGAGATATAATAACACACAGATACAATAACGCGCAGAGAGATATAATAACACACAGATACAATAACGCGCAGAGAGATATAATAACACACAGAGAGATATAATAACACGCAGAGAGATATAATAACGCGCAGAGAGATATAATAACGCGCAGAGAGATATAATAACGCGCAGAGAGATACAATAACGCGCAGAGAGATATAATAACGCGCAGAGAGATATAATAACACGCAGAGAGATATAATAACACACAGATACAATAACGCGCAGAGAGATATAATAACACACAGAGCGATACAATAACACGCGGAGCAATACAATAACGCGCGGAGCGATACAATAACGCGCGGAGCGATACAATAACGCGCGGAGCGATACAATAACGCGCGGAGAGATACAATAACGCGCAGAGAGATACAATAACGCGCAGAGAGATACAATAACGCGCAGAGAGATACAATAACGCGCAGAGAGATACAATAACGCGCAGAGAGATACAATAACGCGTAGAGAGATACAATAACGCGCAGAGAGATACAATAACGCGCAGAGAGATACAATAACGCGCAGAGAGATACAATAACATGCAGAGCGATATAATAACGCACAGAGCGATATAATAACACGCAGAGCGATATAATAACACACAGATACAATAACGTGCAGAGAGATACAATAACACGCAGAGTGATACAATAACACGCAGAGAGATACAATAACACGCAGAGAGATATAATAACACGCAGAGTGATACAATAACACGCAGAGAGATACAATAACACGCAGAGAGATATAATAATACGCAGAGTGATACAATAACACGCAGAGAGATACAATAACACGCAGAGCGATACAATAACGCGCAGAGCGATACAATAACACGCAGAGAGATACAATAACACACAGATACAATAACACGCAGAGCGATATAATAACACACAGATACAATAACACGCAGATACAATAACACGCAGAGCGATATAATAACACACAGATACAATAACACGCAGAGAGATATAATAACACGCAGAGTGATACAATAACACGCAGAGAGATACAATAACACGCAGAGAGATATAATAATACGCAGAGCGATACAATAACACGCAGAGAGATACAATAACACACAGATACAATAACACGCAGAGCGATATAATAACACACAGATACAATAACACACAGATACAATAACACGCAGAGCGATATAATAACACACAGATACAATAACACACAGATACAATAACACGCAGAGCGATATAATAACACACAGATACAATAACACGCAGAGCAATACAATAACACGCAGAGAGATACAATAACATGCAGAGAGATACAATAACGCGCAGAGAGATACAATAATGCGCAGAGAGATACAATAACGCGTAGAGAGATACAATAACGCGCAGAGAGATACAATAACGCGCAGAGAGATACAATAACGCGCAGAGAGATACAATAACATGCAGAGCGATATAATAACACGCAGAGCGATATAATAACACACAGATACAATAACGTGCAGAGAGATACAATAACACGCAGAGTGATACAATAACACGCAGAGAGATACAATAACACGCAGAGAGATATAATAACACGCAGAGTGATACAATAACACGCAGAGAGATACAATAACACGCAGAGAGATATAATAATACGCAGAGTGATACAATAACACGCAGAGAGATACAATAACACGCAGAGCGATACAATAACGCGCAGAGCGATACAATAACACGCAGAGAGATACAATAACACACAGATACAATAACACGCAGAGCGATATAATAACACACAGATACAATAACACGCAGAGCGATATAATAACACACAGATACAATAACACGCAGAGAGATATAATAACACGCAGAGTGATACAATAACACGCAGAGAGATACAATAACACGCAGAGAGATATAATAATACGCAGAGCGATACAATAACACGCAGAGAGATACAATAACACACAGATACAATAACACGCAGAGCGATATAATAACACACAGATACAATAACACACAGATACAATAACACGCAGAGCGATATAATAACACACAGATACAATAACACACAGATACAATAACACGCAGAGCGATATAATAACACACAGATACAATAACACGCAGAGCAATACAATAACACGCAGAGAGATACAATAACATGCAGAGAGATACAATAACACGCAGAGAGATACAATAACACGCAGAGAGATATAATAACACACAGATACAATAACGCGCAGAGAGATACAATAACACGCAGAGCGATATAATAACACGCAGAGAGATACAATAACACGCAGAGAGATATAATAACACGCAGAGAGATACAATAACACGCAGAGAGATACAATAACACACAGATACAATAACGCGCAGAGAGATACAATAACACGCAGAGCAATACAATAACACGCAGAGCGATACAATAACACGCAGAGAGATATAATAACACGCAGAGCGATACAATAACACGCAGAGATATAATAACGCGCAGAGAGATATAATAACACACAGATACAATAACGCGCAGAGAGATATAATAACACGCAGAGAGATATAATAACACACAGATACAATAACGCGCAGAGAGATATAATAACACACAGATACAATAACGCGCAGAGAGATATAATAACGCGCAGAGAGATATAATAACACACAGATACAATAACGCGCAGAGAGATATAATAACACACAGATACAATAACGCGCAGAGAGATATAATAACACACAGATACAATAACGCGCAGAGAGATATAATAACACACAGATACAATAACGCGCAGAGAGATATAATAACACACAGAGAGATATAATAACACACAGAGAGATATAATAACACGCAGAGAGATATAATAACGCGCAGAGAGATATAATAACGCGCAGAGAGATACAATAACGCGCAGAGAGATACAATAACGCGCAGAGAGATACAATAACGCGCAGAGAGATATAATAACGCGCAGAGAGATATAATAACACGCAGAGAGATATAATAACACGCAGAGCGATACAATAACACGCGGAGCGATACAATAACGCGCGGAGCGATACAATAACGCGCGGAGCGATACAATAACGCGCGGAGCGATACAATAACGCGCAGAGAGATACAATAACGCGCAGAGAGATACAATAACGCGCAGAGAGATACAATAACGCGCAGAGAGATACAATAACGCGCAGAGAGATACAATAACGCGCAGAGAGATACAATAACGCGTAGAGAGATACAATAACGCGCAGAGAGATACAATAACGCGCAGAGAGATACAATAACGCGCAGAGAGATACAATAACGCGCAGAGAGATACAATAACGCGCAGAGAGATACAATAACGCGCAGAGAGATACAATAACACACAGATACAATAACGTGCAGAGAGATACAATAACACGCAGAGTGATACAATAACACGCAGAGAGATACAATAACACGCAGAGAGATATAATAACACGCAGAGTGATACAATAACACGCAGAGAGATACAATAACACGCAGAGAGATATAATAATACGCAGAGTGATACAATAACACGCAGAGAGATACAATAACGCGCAGAGCGATACAATAACGCGCAGAGCGATACAATAACGCGCAGAGCGATACAATAACACGCAGAGCGATACAATAACGCGCAGAGCGATACAATAACACGCAGAGAGATACAATAAGACACAGATACAATAACACGCAGAGCGATATAATAACACACAGATACAATAACACGCAGAGCGATATAATAACACACAGATACAATAACACGCAGAGAGATATAATAACACGCAGAGTGATACAATAACACGCAGAGAGATACAATAACACGCAGAGAGATATAATAATACGCAGAGCGATACAATAACACGCAGAGAGATACAATAACACACAGATACAATAACACGCAGAGCGATATAATAACACACAGATACAATAACACGCAGAGCGATATAATAACACACAGATACAATAACACACAGATACAATAACACGCAGAGCGATATAATAACACACAGATACAATAACACGCAGAGCAATACAATAACACGCAGAGAGATACAATAACGCGCAGAGAGATACAATAACGCGCAGAGAGATACAATAACACGCAGAGCGATACAATAACGCGCAGAGAGATACAATAACACGCAGAGAGATACAATAACACGCAGAGCAGTATACGAACGCGCAGAACAATTTGTTACAGCCCCGTGGCAGTGAGTGGGGTTGCCTATGTTTGCAGAAGGGTTAATATTTAGTTGTTATTAATCATTAATAGGAAACGAGAAGCCATTCTTCAAGATAATCAGATATTGACAGCTCACAAATAGCGTTGTGGCTGGCTGCATTGATACAGGTTATGTGGTATAAATATTTATTTCTTTCCTGTCACTCGGGGTGAATGCCGGCCATTGATCACTTATTGATAGTGTCAGCACTTGGTAGGAAGTGTTTGAGCCGCTGCTGTTACATTGTTCCCTCTGCTCTATAAAGTGAGATTTACTAACCCTGCCCGGCCTCCTCATTACTCTCTGCTAGTATTACGATGGCATTCCGTGTTACTCTGGGGTACTGTGGGAATATATTGTTCACAAACCAAAACAGCAAGGAAACCTTTTCAGTTTAATGCGGATCGTTTCCTTTCTGCTCGTAGTGCATAATTACACCATGAACACATCAAAGAAACAGGCCTCCTACCAAAGAATTGTCTAGTATTTCTTAGGACAGGATTGAGGTGCAGTGACAGAGCTGTGTGTGTGTGGGGGGGGGGGGGGGCAGTGACACAGCAGAGGGGGCTGCAGGACAGGATTGAGGTGCAGTGACAGAGCTGTGTGTGTGTGTGGGGGGGGGGGAGGGCAGTGACACAGCAGAGGGGGCTGCAGGACAGGATTGAGGTGCAGTGACAGAGCTGTGTGTGGGGGGGCGTGACACTGCAGAGGGGGCTGCAGGACAGGATTGAGGTGCAGTGACAGAGCTGTGTGTGTGTGTGTGGGGCAGTGACACAGCAGAGGGGGCTGCAAGACAGGATTGAGGTGCAGTGACAGAATGGTGCGTGTGCGTGTGCGTGTGCGTGTGCGTGTGCGTGTGTGTGTGTGTGGGGGGCAGTGACACAGCGGAGGGGGCTGCAGGACAGGATAGAGGTGCAGTGACAGAGCGGTGTGTGTGTGTGTGTGGCAGTGACACAGCAGAGGGGGCTGCAGGACAGGATAGAGGTGCAGTGACAGAGCGGTGTGTGTGTGTGTGTGTGTGTGTGGCAGTGACACAGCAGAGGGGGCTGCAGGACAGGATTGAGGTGCAGTGACAGGGCAGTGTGTGTGTGTGTGTGTGTGTGTGTGTGTGTGTGTGTGTGGTGACATAGTAGTTTTTTAGTAATGCTGCGGACATGCTGCCTTCTCCGGCGCTGAGGCATGCGGAGGCTGTGGGAAAGCGGGTGCTTTCCCTGGCCGCGGGGGGCGTTCCTGGGGGCGGGCCAGTGACATCACGGAGCTGGTTCGCCCGCATTGTGCGAACCGCTCACGTCACCTGTCTGTCGCGCCGAGAAATCAGTTTAACTGATTTCTCACGCAACGTTCGCCCCTCCTGCTTCCGCGCGGACGCGCCCGCTCGCCGCACAGGGGGGAGGGATAGGCTTCAGTCACAGATACATTCCAAGACGCTCTGTTTTTACGTAAAAACCTCTCTTGTTTTATCCATTGTAACATCGCCGGAAGAAGAGATCAGTGATCTCGAAAGCTCGCAGAAGTAAAAGCTTTTTGTTAGCCACAGAACGGTATCGTCTATTCATTTTTGATTTTTGATTATTAAGCTCTGCTAATACGGTACAGATATATATATATATATATATATATATACAGTGTTCGACAAACCTATACATTTGCTCGCCCCGGGCGAGTGCATTTAGCCCCCGGGCGAGTAAATATTGGCCCAAGCAGCACACGTTTGGTACTAGGTGGCGAGTAGATTTTTTGGTGATTTGTCAACCACTGTATATATATATATATCTGTACCATGTTAGTAGAGCTTAATAACATATATATATATTCAAATGAAGCAGCGGGCACTCCTGTAGGCACACTTGTAATGCAGGTGCCTGTCCCATACAAATAATATAAGTACCGGTATACGATACCTATCCGAAGTCAGGTAATAAGAGACAGCACTCAAGAGAAATTTGGTAACACCGGTGTATTCGGTGAATAAGGGTTACATCAAAGACCAATGTTTCGGTCCCCCAAACGGGACCTTCTTCAGGGAGATATATATAGTGTCGTGTTTTATTCCTTTGCCCGCCACAGGTCACCTCTTCTCTGCTAGAGGGGCTTGCAGTGCCTGGCAGAGAAGGGGTTAAGCAGTCTGACCCCTGACCCCCTGAGGTGCCCCAGACTGCCCCCGGCGGCCGGGGCAGAGCTGCAGAAGCTCCCCCTTTGCCTGGTGTGACCCGCCCGCACCGTGGCTATATCATCCCAGCCTGACACCTTTTATCAAACTTTAATGAAATGACCCGGGCAAACAAATGGTCATTAAACTTTCCATCACTCCGTCCCCTGGTATCACCTTTTATAAATTGGACGGCAAATGTTGTATTGATCCTGCGGTTCTTGCAGCTGAACTTGGAATGACCCGGCCTGTCGTGTTTATGGCCAGAGTTGCTTTTCCTTGACACTTTACATCCAGAGCTTGACACCCTCTCCACCTTCTCCCTCTTTCTCTCTCCACCTTCTCCCTCTTTCTCTCTCCACCTTCTCCCTCTTTCTCTCTCCACCTTCTCCCTCTTTCTTTCTCCACCTCTCTCTCTTCTCTCCACTTCTCTCCCTCTCTCTCCACCTTCTCTCTCTTTCTCTCTCTTCACCTCCTCTCTCTTTCTCTCTCTCCACCTTCTCTCTCTCTCTCTCTCTCCACCTTCTCGCTCTCTCTCTCTCTCTCTCTCTCTCCGCCTTCTCTCTCTCTCTCCACCTCCTCTCTCTCTCTCCACCTTTCTCTCTCTCTCCACCTTCTCTCTCTCTCTCCACCTTCTCTCTCTCTCTCCACCTCTCTCTCTCCACCTTCTCTCTCCTTCACCTCCTCTCTCTCCACCTTCTCTCTCTCCACCTTCACTCTCTTTCTCTCTCTCTCGCTCTCTCCCTTCTCTCTCTTTCTCACTCCACCTTCTCTCTCTTTCTCCCCTCTCAACCTTCTCTCTCTCTTTCTCCCTCTCAACCTTCTCTCTCTTTCTCCCTCTTTTTCCTTTATTCTCACCGGACACTTATTATTTTTCTCCCACCCCTCTCTCTCCCCCCTTTTTCTCCCCTCTTCACCCCTTTTCTCCCCTCTTCCACCCTTTCTCCCCCCCCATCACCTCTTTCCCCCCCTCCCCTCTTTCCCCCACCCCTCCCCTCTTCCCCCCCCTCCCCTCTTCCCCCCCCCTCCCCTTTTCCCCCCCCCTCCCCTCTTTCCCCCCCTCCCCTCTTTCCCCCCCTCCCCTCTTCCCCCCCCCTCCCCTCTTCCCCCCCCCTCCCCTCTTTCCCCCCCTCCCCTCTTCCCCCCCTCCCCTCTTTCCCCCCCTCCCCTCTTTCCCCCCCTCCCCTCTTCCCCCCCTCTTCCCCCCTCCCCTCTTTCCCCCCCTCTCCTCTTCCCCCCCCTCCCCTCTTTCCCCCCTCCCCTCTTCCCCCCCCTCCCCTCTTCCCCCATCCCCTCTTCCCCCCTCCCTCTTCCCCCCTCCCCTCTTCCCCCCCCCCCTCCCCCCCCTCTTCCCCCCCTCCCCTCTTCCCCCCTCCCCTCTTCCCCCCTCCCCTCTTCCCCCCCTCCCCTCTTCCCCCCTCCCCTCTTCCCCCCTCCCCTCTTCCCCCCTCCCCTCTTCCCATCCCCTCTTTCCCTCCCTCCCCCCTCCCCTCTTCCCCCCCTCCCCCTTCCCCCCCTCCCCTATTCCCCCCTCCCCTCTTCCCCCCTCTTTCCCCCCGTCCCCTCTTTCCCCCCCCTCCCCTCTCCCTCCCCTCTCCTCTCCCCCCCTCTCCCCCCCCTCCCCTCCTCTTCCAACCCCCCTCTTCCCCCCCCTCCCCCCCTCCCCTCTCCCCCCCTCCACCGCCCCCTCCCCCCCTCTCTCCCCCCCTCCACCGCCCCCTCTCCCCTCTCCTCCCCTCCCCCTCTCCCCCCCCTCCCCCCCTTCTCTCCTCCCCTCCCCCTCTCCCCCCTCCCCCCCTTCTCTCCTCCCTCTCTCTCATCCTTCTCATCCCCTCTCATCCCCTCTCTTCTCTTCCCCCCCCTCTTTCTCTCCCTTTTCTCTTTCTCCTCCCTCCCCCTCTCTCTTTTCTCTTTCTCTCCCCCCCCCCTCTCCCTCCCCCCCTCTCTCCCTCCCTCTCCCCCTCTCTCTCTCTCT
>NC_134500.1:9149400-9188477 GCF_040206685.1 Ascaphus truei
TAAGTGAGTATCCTACCCCGTATGTAAGCGAAGTATCCTACCCCATATGTAAGTGAGTATCCTACATTCGTATATAAGCGAGTATCCTACCCCGTATATAAGCGAGTATCCTACCCCGTATATAAGCGAGTATCCTACCCTGTATATAAGGCGAGTATTCTACCCCGTATATAAGTGAGTATCCCAACCCCCGTATATAAGTGAGTATCCTACCCCGTATATAAGTGAGTATCCTACCCCGTATATAAGCGAGTATCCTACCCCGTATATAATGTGAGTATCCTACCCCGTATATAAGTGAGTATCCTACCCCGTATATAAGCGAGTATCCTACCCCGTATATAAGCGAGTATCCTACCCTGTATATAAGCGAGTTATCCTACCCCGTATATAAGTGAGTATCCCACCCCAGTATATAAGTGAGTATCCTACCCCGTATATAAGTGAGTATCCTACCCCGTATATAAGCGAGTATCCTACCCTGTATATAAGTGAGTATCCTACCCCGTATATAAGTGAGTATCCTACCCCGTATATAAGCGAGTATCCCACCCCGTATATAAGCGAGTATCCTACCCTGTATATAAGTGAGGTATCCTACCCCGTATATAAGCGAGTATCCTACCCCGTATATAAGTGAGTATCCCACCCCGTATATAAGTGAGTATCCTACCCCGTTATATAAGTGAGTATCCTACACGTATGTAAGTGAGTATCCTACCAGAAACCCCATGGAAGTAAACATGCGACATTATAAAGAAGGGCCGAGCTTCTACACAGAAAAAAACGTCACACAAAACATTATTGGGACTCTTGTAAAGTTTCTAGCCGCCTGTAACCCCTCCACAGATCTGTGCGTGAAACCCTGTCCTGTTATTGTGGAGGATTAGAAGGCAGCATGGGACAGTAACACAGAGCTTTGGTGGGACATATATACATACTCATTACCACTATACTGACTATCATTGACACACACACATTCTCTCTCCCTGAGAGTAGCTGCACTAAGAGGGCCCGTCCCCTACGTCTCTGTATAGTGCTGTGAGGTGTATCTCTGTATAGTGCTGTGAGGTGTATCTCTGTATAGTGCTGTGAGGTGTGTCTCTGTATAGTGCTGTGAGGTGTATCTCTGTATAGTGCTGTGAGGTGTATCTCTGTATAGTGCTGTGCTGTGTATCTCTGTATAGTGCTGTGCTGTGTATATCTCTGTATAGTGCTGTGAGGTGTATCTCTGTATAGTGCTGTGCTGTGTATCTCTGTATAGTGCTGTGAGGTGTATTTCTGTATAGTGCTGTGAGTTGTATCTCTGTATAGTGCTGTGCTGTGTATCTCTGTATAGTGCTGTGCTGTGTATATCTGTATAGTGCTGTGAGTTGTATCTCTGTATAGTGCTGTGCTGTGTATATCTCTGTATAGTGCTGTGAGTTGTATCTCCGTATAGTGCTGTGCTGTGTATATCTCTGTATAGTGCTGTGCTGTGTATATCTCTGTATAGTGCTGTGCTGTGTATATCTCTGTATAGTGCTGTGCTGTGTATATCTCTGTATAGTGCTGTGCTGTGTATATCTCTGTTATAGTGTTGTGCTGTGTATATCTCTGTATAGTGCTGTGCTGTGTATATCTGTACAGTGCTGTGAGTTGTATCTCCGATATAGTGCTGTGCTGTGTATATCTCTGTATAGTGCTGTGCTGTGTATATCTCCGTATAGTGCTGTGCTGTGTATATCTCTGTATAGTGCTGTGCTGTGTATATCTCCGTATAGTGCTGTGCTGTGTATATCTCTGTATAGTGCTGTGCTGTGTATATCTGTATAGTGCTGTGAGTTGTATCTCCGTATTAGTGCTGTGCTGTGTGTATCTCTGTATAGTGCTGTGCTGTATATCTCTGTATAGTGCTGTGCTGTGTATATCTCTTGTATAGTGCTGTGCTGTGTATATCGCTCTGCAGACTTAATCCGGACTCGGCAAGTTCTGTGCAGAAATAGAGCTGCCAGGTATTGATTTTTTTTTTACTGGCCTCAATAGGATGAGAACTTGTTTGTGCAGCAATATTCCACCCCCCCCCTCTCAAACCCTCCACCACCCCCCCCCCCCCCACGGAAACAATCCTATCTGCCCGTCCCCTGAAACAGTCCTCTCCCCCCCGTCCCCTGAAACAATCCTCTCCCCTGTCCCCTGAAACAGTCCTCTCTCCCTGTCCCCTGAAAACAGTCCTCTCCCCCGTCCCCTGAAACAGTCCTCTCCCCCCGTCCCCTGAAACAATCCTATCCCCCCCGTCCTCTGAAACAATCCTATCCCCCCGTCCCCTGAAACAGTCCTCTCCCCCGTTCCCCTGAAACAGTCCTCTCCCACGTCCCCTGAAACAGTCCCTCTCCCCCGTTCCCCTGAAACAGTGCTCTCCCCCGTTCCCCTGAAACAGTCCTCTCCCCCCGTTCCCCTGAAACTGTCCTCTCCCCCGTTCCCCTGAAACTGTCCTCTCCCCCGTCCCCTGAAACAATCCTCTCCCCCCCGTCCCCTGAAACAGTCCTCTCCCCCGTTCCCCTGAAACTGTCCTCTCCCCCCGGTCCCCTGAAACAGTCCTCTCCCCCGTCCCCTGAAACAGTCCTCTCCCCCAGTCCCCTGAAACAGTCCTCTCCCCCGTCCCCTGAAACAGTCCTCTCTCCCCCGTCCCCTGAAAACAGTCCTCTCCCCCGTCCCCTGAAACAATCCTATCCCCCCGTCCCCTGAAACAGTCCTCTCCCCCCGTCCCCTGTGACTGCCACCAGTTTTAATTCCTGATACTTTTGTTTTATTTGCCCCTATTTTTTCTTTACTGAAGAATATCTAAGGCTTGTGGGGCTGAGAAATCGCTGGCTGGCACATACATTTAATGATATTTTTCATGTGCAGAAGGAAACACAGGGTCGGCAGCCAAGCAATAAACTATAGCTAATTGATTTTAGCAAAAACAAAAAAATCAGAGAAGAGGGGGAAAAAAGCTCCATAATATATTAGGAACCACCGAGCGGAAACAATCCCGCAGGAAGCGCTAGTTTAAAGTCATAAAAAAGTTTTCCCATCACCTTTAACCAGTCTGTACGTCTTTTATTCCTGCCAGTAAGTGGGGAGTCTGTGCGTTTATTTGAATTTAACTTTCTTGCAAAACCAATTAAGCCCCCAAACAACTGTCAGTGTGCGCCATCCATCCTTCTGCTCCCCAGAGCAGACAGCTCCCGTTCTGTGCCGCCATTTTCACCGCCTAATTAACGGTGTCTGCGGCTGCTGGTGCTGCACGCCGGGGCTCGCACTCCGGCGGTCTCTTCTGTTTTTCTCCTCTTCCTTTCTGTCTCCGCTTCTATTCCAGCGTTCTTTTCTCTTCCTCCGTATTTATTTACATTTTTTTCTTCTGTCTCTATCTCTTTAGCTGTCACTTTATTTCAGCCCATTGTCTGACCACCTTCTGTTTTTCTATTGTTTTCCTCTCCAAATTCTCCCCGTCCCCTTCTTCCCCGTTCCCCTTCCGTCCCTCGCTCCCCCCTTCTCTCCGTCCCTCGCTCCCCCTTCCCTCCGTCCGTCCCTCTCTCCCCCCTTCCCTCCGTCCTCCTCGCTCCCCTCCTTCCCTCCGTCCCTCTCTCCCGCCCTTCCCCCCCCCTTCCCTCGCTTCCCCCTTCCCTCCGTCCCTCGCTCCTCCCCTTCAATCCGTCCCTCTCTCCCCGTTCCCTCCGCCTCCGTCTCCCTCGTCCCTCTCTCCCCCCGTCCCCCCTCGTTCCCCCTCCCTCACCGTCTCCCCCTCATCCCCACGCGTCCCCCTCTCCCTCCTTCTCTCCGTCCCCTCTCCCCCCCTTCCCTCCGTCCCTCTCTCCCCCCCTTCTCTCCGTCCCCCCTCTCCTCCCCCCTTCCCTCCGTCCCTCTCTCCCCCCCTTCCTCTCCGTCCCTCTCTCCCCCCCTTCCCTCCGTCCCTCTCTCCCCCCCCCTTCCCTCCGTCCCTCTCCCCTGTTCCCTTCCGTCCCTCTCCCGTTCTGTCTCCCCTTGCACGTGAAGTTGCAGAAACGCTCTGACCTGCTGCCCCGCAGTTCTGAGTTGGCTCTTTGCTTTGTCCCTGTGTCCCCCCGTCCCCCCCACACACCTGAGCTAATGCCTGCAGTAGAGCTTTTAGAAGACAAACTGCCCCAGCCCGATCCGGGGCAGATAGATGAAGGGGCAGCCCGCGGAAGGCGTCTTGATGAAACGGTTCAATTAAAAGTACAAGCATTTACATGGTTGTAATTTCCCTAAATTGCCAGTGAGTCCCTGCAGACAAGCAGCGTTTGGGGGGATTGATCTGCACATTGATTTTGGCTGAAGATGATAAATTTCTGCTGGTTAGTTAAAGTCATTTTGCGGTGGGCCCAGGGCTGCTGGATTGGAACGCTCCTTTATCGGATGCTTAAAACAGGACTTATTTCCTGAGGCCGCACTCTCTGCTCTCAGTTTGTGCTATTCCCCAATCATCTCTTACTTAGATGATTTTTGCTTAGCTGCTGTATGCAGATCAATAGGTGATTGAAACTGATTAAAACTTAGGCAACCAGTTACCGTTGCCAGTTTAATTAGAAACAGGCTGATTCTTAAATGAAAGTGCTTTCTGGTTGTTGTTTTTTTTTTTTTTCTTCTTTGCATACTTAATCGTCACGCAAAATAAAAAGGTCCATTTTAAAAAGGTTTTGTACGGCGCCGGTCCCGGGGGACAGGCACTGACGCACTGACACGTTTCGGAAGCTCTGACAGAACGCGGAAATGGGACGCTCTGCTTCTAAACATCGCGGCTTCAACTATTACTGTACGTCTAGCAGCGAAACATGTCAAATCCTGTGTTTTTTTATTTTATTTTTTTAAATCAGTTCTGTAGTATTAGATAATACTGTGCGCATTTTTTTACACTCCTAATGTCATTTTTTAATTATATTTTTAATGTACTGATCATCCTTTGGGTGCTACAGCAACCAGTTACAAAGTCACATCCATATCCTCATTTGAAACAGGCTGTGGCGCACCTTTTTGAGCGCTGCCCTTTGGGAGCAAAGTATCACAAACCGATCTGTTGCTGTATTCCAAACAGCAGACTGTCTATTGCTCTGAAAAGCTGTAACAATAATGTGTTACACTTAGTAATATAATGTTACATTGCAGCATTTCACAGACTGCAGCGCAATGTCAGTTGGCGGCCATTTCATTGGGCACACAATCAGGATTTTGACAGATTTATAACAGGAGCACCAAACGATTGCCAGCGTAGGTACAGAATGTAGAATTAAACATTGTCACAGGCTTTACATATACAAATAATAATAAGAAAAGGTGGGAATGTGATATTGCTGCTTTATCGGAAGCCACGATTACTGGGGCTTAGTTTTCTCTTTTGGACACCGTTGAAGTTAAATAATTGCATTGATTGTGACGTTTTGTATTGTTGTTACTGGAACCTCGCTTATTGTTTTTGTATCGGGGTGATGCCATCACGTGGTGTGTGACCACATGGTGACATAGCCACCGTTCGTGTCCCTCCATAGGGTAGGGACGGCTGTGTCATTAGCAGAGCCACAGGTCAGCTCTGTGTCTGCCTCTCGATGTGTGTAATTTATAGGTTAATAATATCTGTTGGCTTTATTTTCATTACTTTCATATTATTGAAATGCCGGCGTTTTATGCCCCTATAAATAACTTGCTCTGCTACGTTGCTCTGGGCTATTTCGGCTTGAGCTCTAAATATTACATACCAAATAAACCATGGTAAGTTCCGGCACTGGTACAGATTCGGGAACCGGTGACATGGTATGGTGTAATAAATCACAGCATCGCATCGTGCTGATCCAGCACTTTCTGCGGGCTTCACGCTCAGTAATTGTGTTCTCCAGATATTAGCGATTTCTTTTTGGTTTGATGTATTTGGGAGAACGTAACGAGGGGCATTATACTGTGTACTATCCCCCAGCACATCTTCTAGTTTCTCTTTTATATTTAAAATTATTCTCACAAACAGTATATACTTCAGTATTATGTGAGACCTTTTCCATACTTGGACTAACAATTGATATTATAGGACAATCTTCGGAGAGTTCTCTCTCTTCTTCTGGGCGAGCGGTACTGGGTTCCAAGAGATTCCATTAGAAGAACCCAAACCTGATGAGAGGTTGGAAAGCTTGTAACATATGAACTACTTGTTGGTCCCATTAAAGGTATCACACCCGCTCCTCCCTCTCCCTCCTCTGTTACTACACGAGTTTAACCCTTATGTAAATGCCAGGTAACAACTTAAGGGAGATGAGGCGGAGACGGAACGGGGCGATTAGCCACAACCAAACGCGGGACATTTAAAGATGGCGCTTCAAAGCAGGACGTGTAGCGTTCATGTGCGGGACATTTAAGCGTGCTTGTCGGCGCTGGTTTGTCGGGCCCGGGAGCGCACTTTCTGTTGGAGTGGGCGGTTGGGTGCGGGAGCGCGCGCGGTGGACATTGGGTGCGCACGTGAACGTTATTGGTGAATGTGCGCGGCGGACATTTTTGGAGCGCGGTGAAATGTCAAGTGGTGAGCTGCGGCCAGGAGACGTGCCAGTGGTTTGTCCCGATGGCGATGTTTGGCGGCGGCGGCAGCATTTTGGCTGCGGCTAAATGTTCTAGACTGTGGCAGAGGGGATAGTGAATAAGCAGACAGGGCAATAAACAGACCAGAGGGACAGTGAGAAATAGGAGGAGGCATCCATCAGCAGTGTGCAGGGAGAGGGAGTGCGGGAGAAGGGGAGAGGGAGAGAGGGAGAAGGGGAGAGGGAGAGAGGAGTTCGGGGAGGGGGAATGCGAGGAGAGGGAGTACGGGAGTGTGGGGAGAGGAAGAGGAGTTCGGGGAGGGGAAATGCGAGGAGAGGGAGTACGGGAGAGAGGAGTTCGGTGAGGGGGAATGCGAGGAGAGGGAGAGAGGAGTTCGGGGAGGGGGAGAGGGAGAGAGGAATTCGGGGAGGGGGGAATGCGAGGAGAGGGAGTGCGGGAGAAGGGGAGAGGGAGTGTGGGAGAAGGGGAGAGGGAGGGAGAAGGGGAGAGGAGTTCGGGGAGGGGAATGCGAGGAGAGGGAGTGTGGGGAGAAGGGGAGAGGGAGTGTGGGGAGAGGGAGAAGGGGACAAATGGATACATTGTAAAAATTACTGAGACAGGTGGAGAAACATGAAGCCAAATTGTGATAGTGTGTAGAGACCCCTTATCAGTATTAAAGGAGCGGTCCCAGCATTATCCCACATGTGTTTTTAATAACCCAGTTCTGTAGCGTTAGATAATACTTACTACCCTTTTTTTATTTTCAAATTCAACTCTTGCTGCCATTTTAATGAGTTTTTAATACACTGCGCATCCTTTTATTTCTATGCCCACCTCCCCAGCAGTGCAAGATCTTTGTAACACTTTCCTGTCTGTGATAATATGTTGTTACGTTCCCAGCAGTTTGAGCTGCAAACTGTAACAATAGATAATGTTAGCTTTGTAGTATAAGAATACATTGTAGCTGCTGAGTTACACTGATTTAAGGGGGTTGAACATTTCCTGAGTTGCGAGGCAGATGTTAGAGTTGTAGTGAGCGTTGTCTTCTAAAAATGGGTGCTGTGCAAATATTCAACCTGGGGAGGGGGAGGGGGCGGGGGAAGGGTGTTACATGGCAGGGGCATTCCCCTCGTCACAAGTCCAGCACAGGCTGCTTAAGGCCCCCTCGCCAGTCTTACATCAGGGGGGGGGGGGGGGCAACGGCAGTCATCAAGGGCCACCAACAGGTCCGTGGTCAGGCTATCCCTGCTTCAGCACAGGTGGCTCAATCAGTCACAGCTTCAGCACAGGTGGCTCAATTCATCCCAGCTTCAGCACAGGTGGCTCAATTCATCTCAGCTTCCGCACAGGTGGGTCAATCCATCCCAGCTTCAGCGCAGGTGGCTCAATCAGCCCCAGCTTCAGCACAGGTGGCTCAATCAGCCCCAGCTTCAGCACAGGTGGCTCAATCAGCCCCAGCTTCAGCACAGGTGGCTCAGTCTTTGACTGAGCCACTGTTTGAGCCACCTTTGCTGAAGCAGGGATATCCTGAAGACCTGACCTGTTGGTGGCCCTCGAGGATTTGAGTTGGCCCGCCCCTGCCTTACACTATGCAAGTCCCACAGACAGGTAATTACTGCAGCCGCTGCAGATTGGTTTGGCGGGCTGGCTGTTAAGTAAGGGAGAGAGGCGCAGTGCCGGACTGTGTTACATTGTAACGGGAGCGCCCATTCACGCTGCATTAATCACTTTACAGTTAATGTGTTTGGGGTAAGCTGAGGCAATTGAGATGTCATCTCATCCCAAAGTCTGCACGTTCCCTTTTCTTCCCGGGCAGCGAGTGTTAGTGACGCGCCTGTCCCCAGCCAGCGCGCTCTCCTTTGTGACCCAAATCCTCCCTATAATTAAATGCTAAATTGGTCCTGTCAGTGATCTGTAAACCAAACCAGGCATGTACCCAGCACGGGAAACGTAACCCGGGCCGTCACGGGTGAATTAGCACACGCCATAATTAAATCATCAAGCCTCCCTTTTTAATCGGCCGGGAAACAGTAGAGCCGTCCGCTGGAAACAAGGGTCCGGTTTCGTGACGAGCTAATTAAGTTGGCAAACGGCCTGGCGCAGTAAGTGTTAACGCGTCGTCCCACCCCCCTTATTTCCCCTCCCTGCTGTAAAGGGGCAGGTCCTGGTCCCAACACGCGTCGGAGCCGGGCTAAAGTGAGAGCACGCCGTCCTGTTTCATCGTCTCTTCCATTCTTAGGGCTGAAGTGACGCGTCGCCTGAGACTTTAAAGGAGCAATTCATACTTATTGTAAAATTATTCGGTTTTTTTTTAACACAGGATTGGTGCAGGGGGTCTCCGGAGCTGAACCCCATTCATTTCAGCTTCGGGGACCCCCTGCTTCCCGAGACACAGACCTCTAAAGGTGACGCCGGGATCTCGGCAAAGTAGTAAGCTCCCGCGTCTCGTGGGCCTTTTGGATGCCAAACCTGATGATGTGGCGGCTTCCTATTGGCCCGCCGGGCGCGGGAGCTGTGAAACCCCACCATGATATGAACCCTGAGTGCCCCTGCGCTGATCCTAGTGTAATCGCCCTATGAGCCGTGCGGGAGGGATACATCGTTGGGCAGTGTTTGCGGCTCAGCATGGGCTGCCAGGACTCGGGGTGCAGGATTCAGGCGGCTGGGTGATGAGGTGGCAAGGATGGAAATAATGGGCGCCTATAACTTTTATAGGACATCAGTCTTTTATTCATGTCCCCAGGGGACGTCCCACACTCGTGCGACAGCATTGCACCATTCTTCCAGGAGTTATACATGAATACTGCGCTTCCATGTGTCCACTCTTGACTTAGTTGCTCTGCTGGTTCGGACCGGGCCCCCCATTGTTGCTTCGGACCGGGCCCCCCATTGTTGCTTCGGAATTATCATCTGTATTACCCGGGTTACACTCGGCCCATTACGGGTATTTTGGCTGGGATACCTCCAGGTTTGGGCTTAGGCCCCGCCCCCGCGTCACGTCCCGACACGGGTGACTCATGACGGCCGCCGGAAACCACGCACCGGCGCCGCATCATGAAGAGCACGCGAGGGGTTTATTGGTAAACTCCACACTAAACCAGGATCGCCTGCACCTGCGGCTCACTCCGCCTCCGTCCTACCATTGGGCGCTTGCTACCGAGTGGGCGGTTCATGCTAAGCTGCTTGCTGGCTGCTCATTGGTCACCTGCCCTTCATATGCTCAGCCAGCCCTTTGGCAAATTGGCTGAGCATGATTCTTCGTTCCTGAACGTAGTGCTTACCTCAAGCTTCTGCTGCCTTGTCCTGTTGCCTTGTACATTTTTGATCCTGTCTTGTCTCTGTGTTTTGACCTCGGCTTCTACCTGGACCCCCGACTTCTCCCTACCTCGGCTTGCTTCTGGACCTCTACTTTCTCCGCCCTTAGACCCGGGCTACCCTCTACAACCATCCGACTTCTCCAACCCCTGACCACAGCGAGTATTACGACTATCCTCACTTCTCCAACCCTGACCCGGCTATACGACTATCACTCTGCACTCCGGACGCGCTCACGCAGCTGGAGGTCGGTGAACACTAACATCCCCAACTCGGCCTTACGGTCCCGTCTTGTTTATGGTGAGCACCCGTTACAGATGGGAACTACCACTTCCGTACAGAGATGAGTATTACTGCGGTTTCTCGGTTAGAGACGATCCGCCGACACCTGGGAGCCCTCTTTTCTGAGGTGCCCTCTGTGGGGTGCCACTTTCCCATCTTTGGGACCTGCTGAACTCCATTAGCCTTCTTCTGGGATCCTAACTTAAATGGCACTGTCCCTCTCTACAACATAATAAATAAAGGGGGACTTGGTCTGTTCTACTATTTTATGTCTATCCCCATCTTCTCTCCCTGAGGCTCCTCTCCTCGTATCCTCCAAAAACCTCCTGTCTGGAACCTTCCTCCTAGCCTAACTGCTCTTCCGTGATGTCAGAATACCTATGGTAACACAGGGTGGGGCCCAACATATACGGTACTAACCTGCTAGTAACCCTTTAGGAGGGCGGTTACACTCTCCCCTAACTAAATTCAATGTTGCCCCCAACATTACATAGTCAGATATCAACATTACAATAATTCACATATATGTAATATTTGGATATACCCAGGCTGTAATAGTATAAACAAATTCGCCTACAAATGTACTCAATCTATATGCAATTTAACCTTCTCTAGGTAACTGTGCCAGACACAAACTGGGCATACAGCAGTTTCGTCTTTTAGATTACCGCACCTCATATGAAAAATGGCAAAGAGTAAGGCACAGTATCTCTCCGGTACCGGGGGCAATGGGTCGACGCCTGACCCAGGCGGGATCAGATACTCACTAGCTTACGGGTGGATGGCAGCCCCCAGTGTAGCAATAGTGGGCTGGATCGAGCTTCCTAACCCTATCACCCTTCCCTCGGGGATCTCCACGTAGTGGATGCGTTTAGCCCACTGGCGAGAAAACGTTTGTGAATCGCTTACGATTTTTACATATTTCAAACCTAAAATGTTATTAGATCTTAATCTAAGTTCGAATAATAGATAACGATAACCCGATCAAACAAATTACACAAAAACATGACACTTTTTCAACATTTATCCACAAATGATTCAACATTCAGTATCCACGCGTGAGAAAGTATGTGACCCTTTAGATTCAGTACCTGGTGGCGCCCCCTTGAGCAGTAATTACTCCAACTGCGCGTGTCCTGTAACTGCTGGTCAGTCTCTCACATCGGGTTTGAGGAATTTTGGCCCATTCCTCCTTACAGAACTGCTGCAACTCGGTGACATTTGAGGGCTTCCTTGCATGGACAGCTCACTTCTGGTCCTCCCACAACATTTCTATGGGTTTAGCTCCAGACTTTGACTAAGCCATTCTAAAATGCTGAATGTCATCTTCTGCAGCCATTCTTTTGTAGATCTGCTTGTATGTTTAGGATCATTGTCTTGCTGCATAACCCACTTTCAGTTCAGCTTTAGCTCATGGACAGAGATGGCTTGACATTCTCCTCTAGAATCTTCTGATACAATGCAGGATTCATGGTGGTGTCACTGATGGCAAGCCGCTCAGGTCCTGAGCAGGAAAGCAGCCACAAACCATCACACTCCCACCACCATGCATGACTGTTGGGATGAGGTTCTTCTGTTCGATCACAGTGTTTGGTTTTCACCAAACATAACGTTTCTCATTGAGTCCCCAAAAGTTCTACCTTTGACTCGTCTGCCCAGAGAACATTGTTCCAGAAGCTTGTGGACCATCTATGTTTTCTTTGATGAACTTCAGACGGGCAGCAATGTTCTTCTAAGAGAGCAGTGGTTTCCTCCTGGCTATCCATCCATGAACACCGTTCTTGTTCAGTCTTTTTCTGATAGTTGAGTCATGAACACTCGCATTAGCCGAGGCGAGAGTAGCCTGCAGATCCTTGGATGTTACTCTGGGGTTCTTTGTGACTTCCTGGATGATTTGCCGGTTTATTCTTGGAGAGATTTTGGTAGGACGACCGCTCCTGGGTAGTGTGACTGTGGTCTTGAACTATCTCCATTTGTAGACTATCTGTCTGACAGTAGATTGGTGGAGCGCCAAATCCATAGAAATGGCTTTGTAACCCTTTCTAGACTGATGAGCATCAATAACTGTTTTTCTGAGGTCCTCCGAGATTTATTTTGATCGTGGCATGAAGTCTTTCCACACACCTGTATGGTGAAGACCAAACTCACAAAGTTTCTGATCTTTAAATAATTAGGTAGCTCTTCAGGTGTGAGTTTGGGACGCCCCACCCTATATAAACACCAGATTCTAATTATCCCCTTTAATTTAGCTGATGATAAAACCAAGGTATCACTTACTTTTTCGCATACCCTGACTCCTAATTACTCATTGTTTGTCTAATTCATACATCTTTTTGTTTCAGAAGACATGGAATTGGTTAATATAATACCCTCTTGGATATTTAAGAAAAGACTGGTTTTGATTCAAGAAGGTTATCATGGAAAACCTATGGAGTTTCCGTAATTATTATTGGGGTTCACAAACCTTTTCTCGCCGCTGTATATATTCCACCCGGTCCGTGTAATGTTCCGTCCGATGCGCCACACTCGTACTATTTTATCTTCCCTTTCCTGATTTGCTGTAAGCCGGGCGTGCCCTACTGAGAGATATAACCAGTGACACCCTGACCAGATCTACTATATCCACAGTATCCCCAGGACATAGGGGCACCCATATCTCTCGGATCATGCGGTCGGCCCAGAACCCAGACAAAAGGCTCCTCTTAGGGCAGCACCGCCATAGTCCGGTCCCATTGTACATCGTCACTGAAATATAAACGGGCACCTACTTCCTCACTGTGCCGTATACATCGCCTGTGCCCCCCTCTCTCTGCTACATCGCCTGTCCCCCTCTCTCTGCTACATCGCCTGTCCCCCTCTCTCTGCTACATTGCCTGTCCCCCTCTCTCTGTTTCATCACCTGTCCCCCTCTCTGCTGCATCGCCTGTCCTCTCTCTGCTGCATCGCCTGTCCCCCTCTCCCTGCTGCATCGCCTGTCCCCTCTCTCTGCTGCATCGTCTGTCCCCCTCTCTCTGCTGCATCGCCTGTCCCCCTCTCTCTGCTACATCGCCTGTCCCCCTCTCTGCTGCATCGCCTGTGCCCCCCTCTCTGCTACATCGCCTGTCCCCCTCTCTGCTGCATCGCCTGTCCCCCTCTCTCTGCTACATCGCCTGTCCCCCTCTCTCTGCTGCATCGCCTGTCCCCCTCTCTCTGCTACATCGCCTGTCCCCCTCTCTCTGCTGCATCGCCTGTCCCCCTCTCTCTGCTGCATCGCCTGTCCCCCTCTCTGCTGCATCGCCTGTCCCCCCTCTCTCTGCTGCATCGCCTGTCCCCCCTCTCTCTGCTGCATCGCCTGTCCCCCCTCTGCTACATTGCCTGTCCCCCCTCTGCTACATCGCCTGTCCCCCTCTACTACATCGCCTGTCCCCCCTCTGCTGCATCGCCTGTCCCCCCTCTGCTACATCGCCTGTCCCTCCTCTGCTACATCGCCTGTCCCTCCTCTGCTACATCGCCTGTCCCCCCTCTGCTTCATCGCCTGTCCCTCCTCTACTACATCGCCTGTCCCTCCTCTGCTACATCGCCTGTCCCCCCTCTGCTTCATCGCCTGTCCCCCCTCTACTACATCGCCTGTCCCCACTCTGCTACATCGCCTGTCCCCACTCTGCTACATCGCCTGTCTCCCCTCTGCTACATCACCTGTCCCCCCTCTGCTACATCACCTGTCCCCCCTCTGCTACATCGCCTGTCCCCCCTCTCTGCTACATCGCCTGTCCCCCCCTCTCTGCTACATCGCCTGTCCCCCCTCTCTGCTACATCGCCTGTCCCCCCTCTCTGCTACATCGCCTGTCCCCCTCTCTGCTACATCGCCTGTCCCCCCCTCTGCTACATCGCCTGTCCCCCATCTGCTACATCGCGTGTCCCCCCCTTTCTGCTACATCGCCTGTCCCCCCCTTTCTGCTACATCGCCTGTCCCCCCTCTCTCTGTACATCGCCTGTCCCCCCTCTCTCTGTACATCGCCTGTCCCCCCTCTCTCTGCTACATCGCCTGTCCCCCCTCTCTCTGCTACATCGCCTGTCCCCCCCTCTGCTACATCGCCTGTCCCCCCCTCTGCTACATCGCCTGTCCCTGTGGAGATCTGCATACTAAGGACTCCGTTTTTATGAGGTTTTTGTTTTGTTTTACAGAGCGTATCACGTCCCCAGCGGGAAGATCCTGGCTGTGAAGGTAAGACTGGCGGGGCCAGGGGCCACTCACCCTAACATGTAATGCGCAGGAGGGGACCCAGCCCACGAGGAGCAGGCTGTGGGAGCGGGCCCCGGGAGTGATGGGATGTGGGAGCGGGGCCCCCAGCAGTGATGGGATGTGGGAGCGGGGCCCCCAGCAGTGATGGGATGTGGGAGCGGGGCCCCCGGCAGTGATGGGATGTGGGAGCGGGGCCCCTGGCAGTGATGGGATGTGGGAGCGGGGCCCCTGGCAGTGATGGGATGTGGGAGCGGGGCCCCTGGCAGTGATGGATGTGGGAGCGGGGCCCCTGGCAGTGATGGGATGTGGGAGCGGGGCCCCTGGCAGTGATGGGATGTGGGAGCGGGGCCCCCGGCAGTGATGGGATGTGGGAGCGGGGCCCCCGGCAGTGACGGGATGTGGGAGCGGGGCCCCTGGCAGTGATGGGATGTGGGAGCGGGGCCCCTGGCAGTGATGGGATGTGGGAGCGGGGCCCCCGGCAGTGATGGGATGTGGGAGCGGGGCCCCTGGCAGTGATGGGATGTGGGAGCGGGGCCCCCGGCAGTGATGGGATGTGGGAGCGGGGCCCCTGGCAGTGATGGGATGTGGGAGCGGGGCCCCTGGCAGTGATGGGATGTGGGAGCGGGGCCCCTGGCAGTGATGGGATGTGGGAGCGGGGCCCCTGGCAGTGATGGGGTGTGGGAGCGGGGCCCCTGGCAGTGATGGGATGTGGGAGCGGGGCCCCTGGCAGTGATGGGATGTGGGAGCGGGGCCCCTGGCAGTGATGGGATGTGGGAGCGGGGCCCCCGGCAGTGATGGGATGTGGGAGCGGGGCCCCTGGCAGTGATGGGATGTGGGAGCGGGGCCCCTGGCAGTGATGGGATGTGGGAGTGGGGCCCCTGGCAGTGATGGATGTGGGAGCGGGGCCCCTGGCAGTGATGGGATGTGGGAGCGGGCCCCTGGCAGTGATGGGATGTGGGAGCGGGGCCCCTGGCAGTGATGGGATGTGGGAGCGGGGCCCCTGGCAGTGATGGGATGTGGGAGCGGGGCCCCTGGCAGTGATGGGATGTGGGAGCGGGGCCCCTGGCAGTGATGGGATGTGGGAGCGGGGCCCCTGGCAGTGATGGGATGTGGGAGCGGGGCCCCTGGCAGTGATGGGATGCGGGAGCGGGGCCCCTGGCAGTGATGGGATGCGGGAGCGGGGCCCCTGGCAGTGATGGGATGTGGGAGCGGGGCCCCTGGCAGTGATGGGATGTGGGAGCGGGGCCCCTGGCAGTGATGGGATGTGGGAGCGGGGCCCCTGGCAGTGATGGGATGTGGGAGCGGGGCCCCTGGCAGTGATGGGATGTGGGGTGGGGCCCCTGGCAGTGATGGGATGTGGGAGTGGGGCCCCTGGCAGTGATGGGATGTGGGAGCGGGGCCCCTGGCAGTGATGGGATGTGGGAGCGGGGCCCCTGGCAGTGATGGGATGTGGGAGCGGGGCCCCTGGCAGTGATGGGATGTGAGAGCGGGGCCCCTGGCAGTGATGGGATGTGGGAGCGGGGCCCCTGGCAGTGATGGGATGCGGGAGCGGGGCCCCCGGCAGTGATGGGATGCGGGAGCGGGGCCCCCAGCAGTGATGGGATGTGGGAGCGGGGCCCCCGGCAGTGATGGGATGCGGGAGCGGGGCCCCTGGCAGTGATGGGATGCGGGAGCGGGGCCCCTGGCAGTGATGGGATGTGGGAGCGGGGCCCCTGGCAGTGATGGGATGTGGGAGCGGGGCCCCCGGCAGTGATGGGATGTGGGAGCGGGGCCCCTGGCAGTGATGGGATGTGGGAGCGGGGCCCCCGGCAGTGATGGGATGTGGGAGCGGGGCCCCTGGCAGTGATGGGATGTGGGAGCGGGGGCCCTGGCAGTGATGGGATGTGGGAGCGGGGCCCCGGGAGTGATGGGATGTGGGAGCGGGGCCCCTGGCAGTGATGGGATGTGGGAGCGGGGCCCCTGGCAGTGATGGGATGTGGGAGCGGGGCCCCTGGCAGTGATGGGATGTGGGAGCGGGGCCCCTGGCAGTGATGGGATGTGGGAGCGGGGCCCCTGGCAGTGATGGGATGTGGGAGCGGGGCCCCTGGCAGTGATGGGATGTGGGAGCGGGGCCCCCGGGAGTGATCGGATGTGGGAGCGGGGCCCCTGGCAGTGATGGGATGTGGGAGCGGGGCCCCTGGCAGTGACGGGATGTGGGATCGGGGCCCCCGGCAGTGATGGGATGTGGGAGCGGGGCCCCCGGCAGTGATGGGATGTGGGAGCGGGGCCCCTGGCAGTGATGGGATGTGGGAGCGGGGCCCCTGGCAGTGATGGGATGTGGGAGCGGGGCCCCTGGCAGTGATGGGATGTGGGAGCGGGGCCCCTGGCAGTGATGGGATGTGGGAGCGGGGCCCCTGGCAGTGATGGGATGTGGGAGCCGGGCCCCTGGCAGTGATGGGATGTGGGAGCGGGGCCCCTGGCAGTGATGGGATGTGGGAGCGGGGCCCCTGGCAGTGATGGGATGCGGGAGCGGGGCCCCTGGCAGTGATGGGATGCGGGAGCGGGGCCCCTGGCAGTGATGGGATGCGGGAGCGGGGCCCCTGGCAGTGATGGGATGTGGATGCGGGGCCCCTGGCAGTGACGGGATGTGGGAGCGGGGCCCCTGGCAGTGACGGGATGTGGGAGCGGGGCCCCTGGCAGTGATGGGATGTGGGAGCGGGGCCCCTGGCAGTGATGGGATGTGGGAGCGGGGCCCCTGGCAGTGATGGGATGTGGGAGCGGGGCCCCTGGCAGTGATGGGATGTTGGAGCGGGGCCCCTGGCAGTGATGGGATGTGGGAGCGGGGCCCCTGGCAGTGATGGGATGTGGGAGCGGGGCCCCTGGCAGTGATGGGATGTGGGAGCGGGGCCCCCGGCAGTGATGGGATGTGGGAGCGGGGCCCCCGGCAGTGATGGGATGTGGGAGCGGGGCCCCTGGCAGTGATGGGATGTGGGAGCGGGGCCCCCGGCAGTGATGGGATGTGGGAGCGGGGCCCCTGGCAGTGATGGGATGTGGGAGCGGGGCCCCTGGCAGTGATGGGATGTGGGAGCGGGGCCCCGGGAGTGATGGGATGTGGGAGCGGGGCCCCGGGAGTGATGGGATGTGGGAGCGGGGCCCCTGGCAGTGATGGGATGTGGGAGCGGGGCCCCTGGCAGTGATGGGATGTGGGAGCGGGCCCCTGGCAGTGACGGGATGTGGGAGCGGGCCCCTGGCAGTGACGGGATGTGGGAGCGGGGCCCCTGGCAGTGATGGGATGTGGGAGCGGGGCCCCTGGCAGTGATGGATGTGGGAGCGGGGCCCCTGGCAGTGATGGGATGTGGGAGCGGGGCCCCGGGAGTGATGGGATGTGGGAGCGGGGCCCCGGGAGTGATGGGATGTGGGAGCGGGGCCCCTGGCAGTGATGGGATGTGGGAGCGGGGCCCCTGGCAGTGATGGGATGTGGGAGCGGGCCCCTGGCAGTGACGGGATGTGGGAGCGGGCCCCTGGCAGTGACGGGATGTGGGAGCGGGGCCCCTGGCAGTGATGGGATGTGGGAGCGGGGCCCCTGGCAGTGATGGATGTGGGAGCGGGGCCCCTGGCAGTGATGGGATGTGGGGCGATCGCGACATAATGTTTCATTGATTGGCCTTTCACACTATCCAATTTACTCTTGGTCGTCCTGCCTGACCTCTGACCTCCCCAGGATGCTGTGCTCTGCATCTTTTAGGTCTGAGGGTCATTTAAGGATTGCAATAGAACCAAAGCCCATTTCATCGCTATTTCACAGTTGAGAGCTGCTTAGCACTTCCCCGGGCAGAATTCCTTATGGTTCCCTGTCTGCCCCCTAACAGTTAGCCCCCGCTGTTAGGGCCAAACTCTCCCCCCTGTGCCCAGCGGGGGTAACATGCTGTCCGTCTTGTGCCCAGCGGGGGTAACATGCTGCCCGTCCTGTGCCCAGCGGGTAACATGCTGCCCGTCCTGTGCCCAGCGGGTATAACATGTTGCCCCGTCCTGTGCCCAGCGGGTAACATGCTGCCCGTCCTGTGCCCAGCGGGTATAACATGTTGCCCCGTCCTGTGCCCAGCGGTGGTAACATGCTGCCCGTCCTGTGCCCAGCGGGGGTAACATGCTGCCCCGTCCTGTGCCCAGCGGGTAACATGCTGCCTGCCCTGTGCCCAGCGGGTAACATGCTGCCCCGTCCTGTGCCCAGCGGGTAACATGCTGCCTGCCCTGTGCCCAGCGGGTAACATGCTGCCCCGTCCTGTGCCCAGCGGGTAACATGCTGCCTGCCCTGTGCCCAGCGGGTAACATGCTGCCCCGTCCTGTGCCCAGAGGGTAACATGCTGCCTGCCCTGTGCCCAGCGGGTAACATGCTGCCCGTCCTGTGCCCAGTGGGGGTAACATGCTGCCCCGTCCTGTGCCCAGCGGGTAACATGCTGCCCCGTCCTGTGCCCAGCGGGGGTAACATGCTGCCCGTCCTGTGCCCAGCGGGGGTAACATGCTGCCTGCCCTGTGCCCAGTGGGGGTAACATGCTGCCCCGTCCTGTGCCCAGCGGGGGTAACATGCTGCCCGTCCTGTGCCCAGCGGGTAACATGCTGCCCGTCCTGTGCCCAGTGGGGGTAACATGCTGCCCGTCCTGTGCCCAGCGGGGGTAACATGCTGCCCCGTCCTGTGCCCAGTGGGGGTAACATGCTGCCCCGTCCCGTGCCCAGCGGGGGTAACTTGCTACCAGTCCTGTGCCCAGCGGGGGTAACATGCTGCCCGTCCTGTGCCCAGCGGGGGTAACATGCTGCCTGCCCTGTGCCCAGTGGGGGTAACATGCTGCCCCGTCCTGTGCCCAGCGGGTAACATGCTGCCCAGTCCTGTGCCCAGCAGGAGTAACATGCTGCCCAGTCCTGTGCCCAGCGGGTAACATGCTGACCAGTCCTGTGCCCAGCAGGAGTAACATGCTGCCCAGTCCTGTGCCCAGCGGGTAACATGCTGCCCTGTGCCCAGTGGGGGTAACGTGCTGACCAGTCCTGTGCCCAGCAGGTAACATGCTGCCCCATACCCAGCGGGGGTAACATGCTGCCCAGTCCTGTGCCCAGCAGGGTACATGCTGCCCCATACCCAGCGGGGGTAACATGCTGCCCAGTCCTGTGCCCAGCGGGTAACATGCTGCCCAGTCCTGTGCCCAGCGGGTAACATGCTGCCCCGTGCCAAGCGGGTAACATGCTGCCCAGTCCTGTGCCCAGCAGGTAACATGCTGCCCCGTGCCCAGCGGGTAACGTGCTGCCCCGTGCCCAGCGGGTAACGTGCTGCCCCGTGCCCAGCGGGTAACGTGCTGCCCCGTGCCCATCGCCCCGAGTTTTAGGAATAAGCAGTGAATTGGTGCACTTAGGTTGCAGGTGCAGCTTAATCACAGCCCATCTGGCAGATAAGAAGTTAACCCTTTGCATGTTTAATCCCTTCAGATGCCCCACAGTGGCATTTTACTGCAGCAAACAATTGTTGCCTGTGATTAAGTGAATTAAAGAGGAACATCAGCCTGTCTCTCTGACTGTCTCTCTGTCTGTCTCTCTCTGTCTGTCTCTCTCTGTCTGTCTCTCTCTCTCTCTGTCTGTCTCTCTCTCTCTGTCTGTCTCTCTCTCTCTCTGTCTGTCTCTGTCTCTCTCTCTCTGTCTGTCTCTGTCTCTCTCTCTCTGTCTGTCTGTGTCTCTCTCTCTCTGTCTGTCTGTGTCTCTCTCTCTCTGTCTGTCTGTGTCTCTCTCTGTTTGTCTCTCTCTCTGTTTGTCTCTCTCTCTCTGTTTGTCTCTCTCTCTGTTTGTCTCTCTCTCTGTTTGTCTCTCTCTAGGGGTGAGGGGGGGCGTCTCTGTCTCTTTGTGTGTCTCTGTCTCTCACTCACTGTGTGTGTGTCTCTTTCTGTTTCCCTGTGTGACTTTCTCTCTGTCTCTTTCTGTGTGTGTGTCCGTCACTCTGTCACTCTGTCCCTCTCTCTTTGTGTGCGTCCCTCTGTCTCTTTGTGTGTCTCTCTCACTCTGCGTGTCTCTTTGTGTGCGTCCCTCCGTCTCTATGTGTCTCTCTCCTCTGTCTCTTGCTCACTCTGCACTTGTGTCTCTCTCTTTGTGTCTCTCTGTGTCTGTCTGTGTGTGTGTGTGTCTCTCTCTCTCTGTGTCTCCATTGTGTGTCTCTCTCTTTGTGTATTTTTCTGTCTCTCTCTGTGTGTGTCTTTGTCTCTGTGTCTGTCTCTGTGTGTGTGTGTGTGTGTGTGTGTGTGTGTGTGTGTCTCTCTCTTTGTGTATCTGTCTTTCTCTCTGTCTCTCTCTGTCTGTGTGTGTGTCTGTGTGTCTGTGTGTCTGTGTGTCTGTGTGTGTGTCTGTGTGTCTCTCTCTTTGTGTATCTGTCTTTCTCTCTGTCTCTGTCTCTCTCTGTCTGTGTGTGTGTCTGTGTGTCTGTGTGTCTGTGTGTCTGTGTGTCTGTGTGTCTGTGTGTCTGTCTTTCTCTCTGTCTCTGTCTCTCTCTGTGTGTGTCTGTGTGTCTGTGTGTCTGTGTTTCTGTGTGTGTGTGTGTGTGTGTGTGTGTGTCTCTTACACACAGAGCTTATGCACAAAGTCAGCTCTGACAGCCCTGTGATGAATTGCTTTATTTATAACTGTATATTTTAATAGCCTCACGCTAATTTAAACAGAGCACCGCAAGTAAATTATAATCGCCGGCACTTGACTGCTCGGATTTAACGTGACAGCTTATCCCCTGGCTTCCTGCAGGTGGTTAGAAGAGCAGGGAGTGATGGGCTTCCTGCAGGTGGTTAGAAGAGCAGGGAGTGATGGGCTTCCTGCAGGTGGTTAGAAGAGCAGGGAGTGATGGGCTTCCTGCAGGTGGTTAGAAGAGCAGGGAGTGATGGGCTTCCTGCAGGTGGTTAGAAGAGCAGGGAGTGATGGGCTTCCTGCAGGTGGTTAGAAGAGCAGGGAGTGATGGGCTTCCTGCAGGTGGTTAGAAGAGCAGGGAGTGATGGGCTTCCTGCAGGTGGTTAGAAGAGCAGGGAGTGATGGGCTTCCTGCAGGTGGTTAGAAGAGCAGGGAGTGATGGGCTTCCTGCAGGTGGTTAGAAGAGCAGGGAGTGATGGGCTTCCTGCAGGTGGTTAGAAGAGCAGGGAGTGATGTGGTTCCTGCAGGTGGAGGGGAGAGCAGGGAGGGATGGGCTTCCTGCAGGTGGTTAGAAGAGCAGGGAGTGATGGGCTTCCTGCAGGTGGTTAGAAGAGCAGGGAGTGATGTGGTTCCTGCAGGGAGAGAGGAGAGCAGGGAGGGATGGGCTTCCTGCAGGTGGAGGGGAGAGCAGGGAGTGATGGGGTTTCTGCAGGTGGGGGGAGAGCAGGGAATGATTGGGTTCCTGTAGGTGGGGGGAGAGCAGGTAGTGATGGGGTTCCTGCAGGTGGGGGGAGAGCAGGGAATGATTGGGTTCCTGCAGGTGGAGGTGAGAGCAGGGAGTGATTGGGTTCCTGCAGGTGGAGGGGAGAGCAGGGAGTGATTGGGTTCCTGCAGGTGGAGGGGAGAGCAGGGAGTGATTAATGCCCCCCCACCCCACTCCCCTGAGAGAGCGCAGTGGGAGGAGTTAGTGTTTTACCCTGTATCTCTCTGTTTTATACCCCAAATTGCTGCGTTTAAATCCTGCTCCAATACACCTCCCCATATGGGAGGAATCCTTGTATGTAATATCCTACGCCTGCTCCTTCCTATAGGGGCAACCTGCTCCTTCCTATAGGGGCAATCCCTGTTATAAGAACATCCCTCACCCCTTGCAAGAATCCTCTCTCTGGAGCTACCCCTGTTATAACAACATTCCGCTTAGTAAGAACAACCCTCGACTCAAGCGTGAACATTCACCTGAGCAGAAGCCCCTGTTCTAAGAACATCCCTTCTTATAGGAACCACCCCCACATACCCCTTGCTTTGAGGTTAAGCGCTGTCACGGGAAAGCGTCTCTTCTAAAGGGACTTATTCCTGTTATAATAGAAGCCCTTCTAACCAGCAGCATGCTCCACCCTACGAGTGCCCCCCCCCCCCCCCCCTGTATACAGACCTTTGACCTGTTCCCCAGGGTCTGTGCCCCCTCTGGCAGCACCTGACGCAGGTTAAATGCCTCTCACACTTTAATTGGGTAAAATTGCTATGATGTAGCAGCAAATTATTTCTTTATTTTTTGCTCAAGTTTTCCGCACTGAAAAATGTAAGTGAACGGAGTTGGCAAATGACTATTGATTTGGGGAAGTGTGTTTTAAATTTCTCTTGGCAGTTCTCTCTATTCCGGTTACAAGCTGGATTAGGCTGAGGCTTTATAAATAACCCTAAAGCAAAGCTTTTGATTGAAACAGGTTGTATCTTTCCCCCCATTCCCTCTCCAACTGATGTCAGCGCTCTCGAATGAAATTTATGCCTCCGCATATCCCGCGCCTATATTCCTCCCCCTGCTACATATAAATCTTAATTTATACGTCTGTTTTGACGCCCGCACAGATATGCGAGTCTATTGTATAAGATGAACATCAAGACCGCGTGTCCGCAGGCGGGGCCTGCCTCCCGTAGCACGGGAAGGCGCACGGCGGCGAGCACGGCAGCTGCCTCTGGCAGGACAGGGTTAAACGCACATCGCCAGGCTGTGTTTGTATCCCGGGGAACGAGTCCGGCCTTAATTTGCTCCTTTTTTCCCCTCCTGCTTCTGTGGGAGAGAAACGGGTCAAATTTGGGAAATGTGACTCTGAATTTCACGTTTTTTGGGGGGAGGTTTAAGCCGTTTAATCGGTTTTCGGATGCGCTGTCTTAACCTTTTGAACCTCAGACCAATGAATTGCACATTTTTCCGGGTGATCGTGTAACATTGTGGGGGTACGTACACACACACAGATTGTGTGGGTACGTGCACATACGCATATTGTGGGGGTACGTGCACATACGCATATTGTGGGGGTACGTGCACATACGCATATTGTGGGGGTACGTGCACATACGCATATTGTGGGGGTACGTGCACATACGCATATTGTGGGGGTACGTGCACATACGCATATTGTGGGGGTACGTGCACATACGCATATTGTGGGGGTACGTGCACATACGCATATTGTGGGGGTACGTACACACACACAGATTGTGGGGGTACGTGCACATACGCATATTGTGGGGGTACGTGCACATACGCATATTGTGGGGGTACGTACACACACACAGATTGTGGAGGTACGTACACACGCAGATTGTGGGGGTGTGTGCACATACTCAGATTGTGGGGGTGCATACACATAGCAGATTGTGGGGGTACATACACAAATTGTGGGGGTGCGTACACATACACAGATTGTGGGGGTGCATAAACATAGCAGATTGTGGGGGTACATATACAAATTGTGGGGGTGCGTACACATACGCAGATTGTGGGGGTGCATACACATAGCAGATTGTGGGGGTACGTACACAAATTGTGGGGGTGCGTGCACATACGCAGATTGTGGTTGTACGTACGCATACGCAGATTGTGGGGGTGCATACACATAGCAGATTGTGGGGGTACGTACACAAATTGTGGGGGTGCGTGCACATACGCAGATTGTGGTTGTACGTACGCATACGCAGATTGTGGGGGTACATACACATACTTAGATTGTGGGGGTTCGTATTTTGAACGTACAAATGAGCAAACGGTCACTTTGGTATTAAGATAACTTTTTACCACGAATCTCCCGAAACCCCCAGCTTGTTTAGCGCACAGCTTGTTTAGCGCACAGCTTGCGTACCGAGTGTTCCAGACCGCGCCGCATGCCGATGTCGTGTCCAATAAATGTAATGCAGCGTTGCAGCGTCTCGCTCTGCGCACGGGACCGATCTGGTGACAGTCTGAGTGACACCGAGCAGTGTTTCTGGGAACACGTTGGGCTGGAGCAGGCTGATATCAGCCACGCCATGCCCAGCGCGCAGTAACGATCAGTAACAAGCGCGCTCTCTCTTCCTCAGGTCATCCCGTTAGACATCACGGTGGAGCTGCAGAGACAGATTATGTCAGAACTGGACATTCTGTACAAGGTGCGGTTCTGGAGCCCACGGGCCGGGGTTTCACCTCTGCACTTTGAGGTTGTGTATCACTAACACACAATATAAACAATGCACTTGCCTGTCACAATGATTCTCTCGCGGTTTTGCAGTGCGACTCTGCGTACGTCATCGGGTTTTACGGAGCGTTCTTTGTGGAAAATCGCATTTCCATCTGTACGGAGTTTATGGATGGTGAGTTTATCAAATGTTCGCGTCTGGTGAGCAGCGCGTGTACCTGTGTTATACACAGAGCAGCGTGTGTACCTGTGTTATACACAGAGCAGTGTGTGTTTCTGGAACCAGTGCGTGTACCTGTGTTATACACAGAGCAGTGTGTGTTTCTGCAACCAGCGAGTGTACCTGTGTTATACACAGAGCATTATGTGTACCTGTGTTATACACAGAGCAGCGTGTATACCTGTGTTATACACAGAGCAGCGCGTGTACCTGTGTTATACACAGAGCAGTGCGTGTACCTGTGTTATACACAGAGCAGTGTGTGTACCTGTGTTATACACAGAGCAGTGTGTGTTTCTGGAACCAGTGCGTGTACCTGTGTTATACACAGAGCAGTGTGTTTCTGGAACCAGTGCGTGTACCTGTGTTATACACAGAGCAGCGTGTGTACCTGTGTTATACACAGAGCAGCGTGTGTACCTGTGTTATACACAGAGCAGCATGTGTACCTGTGTTATACACAGAGCAGCGCGTGTACCTGTGTTATACACAGAGCAGCGCGTGTACCTGTGTTATACACAGAGCAGCGCGTGTACCTGTGTTATACACAGAGCAGCGCGTGTACCTGTGTTATACACAGAGCAGCGCGTGTACCTGTGTTATACACAGAGCAGCGCGTGTACCTGTGTTATACACAGAGCAGCGCGTGTACCTGTGTTATACACAGAGCAGCGTGTGTACCTGTGTTATACACAGAGCAGCGCGTGTACCTGTGTTATACACAGAGCAGTGCGTGTACCTGTGTTATACACAGAGCAGTGTGTGTACCTGTGTTATACACAGAGCAGTGTGTCTTTCTGGAACCAGTGCGTGTACCTGTGTTATACACAGAGCAGCGTGTGTACCTGTGTTATACACAGAGCAGCGTGTGTACCTGTGTTATACACAGAGCAGCGTGTGTACCTGTGTTATACACAGAGCAGCGCGTGTACCTGTGTTATACACAGAGCAGCGCATGTACCTGTGTTATACACAGAGCAGCGCGTGTACCTGTGTTATACACAGAGCAGCGCGTGTACCTGTGTTATACACAGAGCAGCGCGTGTACCTGTGTTATACACAGAGCAGCGCGTGTACCTGTGTTATACACAGAGCAGCGCGTGTACCTGTGTTATACACAGAGCAGCGTGTGTACCTGTGTTATACACAGAGCAGCGTGTGTACCTGTGTTATACACAGAGCAGCGCGAGTACCTGTGTTATACACAGAGCAGCGCGTGTACCTGTGTTATACACAGAGCAGCGTGTGTACCTGTGTTATACACAGAGCAGCGCGTGTACCTGTGTTATACACAGAGCAGTGTTTCCTTGGCGTCAGGGTGTTTTGCTTCTCATACAGGGGGGTCGCTGGATGTTTACAGGCGGGTCCCGGAGCAGGTCCTGGGCAGGATATCGGTGGCTGTAAGTTGTGTTTCCTCGTCCATCTCACAGCACAGAGACTAAGGGCCTTATTCACTAAGCTATGCAAAACATTAAGGCACTTTCCAGCTCCGCACAGATTATTAAATATGCCCTAAATGTGCAGCCCTACACCCACCCCCAAAATATCCCCTTTACTGTTCCCATTTTACACCTTTGCCCATGAAATCCACCAGTATTCACTCTTACGTGGAGAAATATAAATATTATTTATGGCTGCTAATTTCCTAACTGCGTTCCAATCCGAGCCCACGGCCGGGGAACCGCCGCGTCTCCTACCGGAAGCTATTTATTCCATGCTGCTTGCTATCTTTAATTATAAAGGTGTTTCATGCCTGAGTGCTTTGTCTGTGCGCGGTGCTGCTGAGGCTGCTGGGTAATACTTGCTCTGTTCACAGGTGTTGAAAGGGCTCACTTACCTGTGGAGTTTAAAGATTTTGCACAGAGGTGAGTCACTGCAGTGGGGTCTGGGGGAGCTGGGAGGGGTGAATCACTACAGTGAGGTCTGGGGGAGGTAGGAGGGGGAAGTCACTACAGTGAGGTCTGGGGGAGGTAGGAGGGGGAAGTCACTGCAGTGTGGTCTGGGGGAGGTAGCAGGGGGAGACACTGCAGTGTGGTCTGGGGGAGGTAGCAGGGGGAGACACTGCAGTGTGGTCTGGGGGAGGTAGGAGGGGGAGACACTGCAGTGTGGTCTGGGGGAGGTAGCAGGGGGAGTCACTGCAGTGTGGTCTGGGGGAGGTAGCAGGGGGAGTCACTGCAGTGTGGTCTGGGGGAGGTAGGAGGGGGAAGTCACTGCAGTGTGGTCTGGGGGAGGTAGCAGGGGGAGACACTGCAGTGTGGTCTGGGGGAGGTAGCAGGGGGAGTCACTGCAGTGTGGTCTGGGGGAGGTAGCAGGGGTGACTCACCTCCGTGTGGTCTGGGGGAGGTAGGAGGGGGAGACACTGCAGTGTGGTCTGGGGGGGGTAGCAGGGTTGAGGTGCAGTGATAGAGCTGTGTGAAGGTGTATGTACTGTAATAACGGGGCATAGAGGGGCAGTAACAGTTGTGTGTATGTGAAGGGGTTAGTGCTAGGATAGCAGGGGGGCTGCAGAGCAGGATTGTGGGTGCCCTCTGTGTCTGTGTGCCCCCTGTGCCATCTGTCTGTGTCCCTGTGCACTCCGTGTCTCTGTGCCTCTGTCTGTCTGTCTCTGTGCCCTCTTTTTGTGTGCCCCTATGCCCTCGGTCTGTGTCTCTGTGCCTCGGTCTGTGTCCCTGTGCCCCTGTCTGTGCCCCAGTCTGTGCCCCTGCGCCAATGTCTGTGCCCCAGTCTGTGCCCCTGCGCCAATGTCTGTGCCCCAGTTTGTGCCCCTGCGCCAATATCTGTGCCCCTGTGCCTCGGTCTGGGTCCCTGTGCCCCTGTCTGTGCCCCTGCACCAATGTCTGTGCCCCAGTCTGTGCCCCTGCGCCAATGTCTGTGCCCCAGTCTGTGCCCCTGCGCCAATGTCTGTGCCCCTGCGCCAATGTCTGTGCCCCTGCGCCAATGTCTATGCCCCTGTCTGTGCCCCTGTGCCAATGTCTGTGCCCCTTCGCCAATGTCTATGCCCCTGTCTGTGTCCCTGTGCCAATGTCTGTGCCCCTTCGCCAATGTCTGTGCCCCTGTCTGTGCCCCTGCGCCAATGTCTGGGCCCCTGCGTCAATGTCTGTGCCCCTGTGCCTCTGTTTCTCTGTCCCTGTGCCCCTGTGTCTCTGTCCCTGTGCCCCTATTTCTCTGTCCCTGTGCCCCTATTTCTTTGTCCCTGTGCCCCTGTGTCTCTGTCCCTGTGCCCCTGTGTCTCTGTCCCTGTGCCCCTGTTTCTCTGTCCCTGTGCCCCTATTTCGCTGTCCCTGTGTCTCTGTCCCTGTGCCCCTGTGTCTCTGTCCCTGTGCCCCTGTGTCTCTGTCCCTGTGCCCCTGTTTCTCTGTCCCTGTGCCCCTGTTTCTCTGTCCCTGTGCCCCTGTTTCTCTGTCCCTGTGCCCCTGTTTCTCTGTCCCTGTGCCCCTGTTTCTCTGTCCCTGTGCCCCTGTTTCTCTGTCCCTGTGCCCCTGTGTCTCTGTCCCTGTGCCCCTGTGTCTCTGTCCCTGTGCCCCTGTGTCTCTGTCCCTGTGCCCCTGTGTCTCTGCCCCTGTGTCCCTGTTTCTCCGTGTCCCTGTGCCCCTATGTCTCTGTCCCTGTGCCCCTATGTCTCTGTCCCTGTGCCCCTGTGTCTCTGTCCCTGTGCCCGTTTCTCTGTCCCTGTGCCCCTGTGTCTCTGTCCCTCTGTCCCTGTGCCCCTGTGTCTCTGTCCCTGTGCCCCTGTGTCTCTGTCCCTGTGCCCCTGTGTCTCTGTCCCTGTGCCCCTGTGTCTCTGTCCCTGTGCCCGTGTCCCTGTGCCCCTGTGTCTCTGTCCCTGTGCCCCTGTGTCTCTGCCCCTGTGCCCCTGTGTCTCTGTCCCTGTGCCCCTGCCCCTGTGCCCCTGTGTCTCTGCCCCTGTGTCTCTGTCCCTGTGCCCCTGTCCCTGTGCCCCTGTGCCGCTGCCACTGGTTCTCTGTGTCCCTGTGCCTCTGTTTCCCTGTGTCTCTGTCCCTGTGCCCCTGTGTCTCTGTCCCTGTGCCCCTGTGTCTCTGTCCCTGTGCCCCTGTGCCGCTGCCCCTGTTTCTCTGTGTCCCTGTGCCGCTGTGTCTCTGTCCCTGTGCCCCTGTGCCCCTGTGCCGCTGCCCCTGGTTCTCTGTGTCCCTGTGCCTCTGTTTCCCTGTGCCTCTGTCCCTGTGCCCCTGTTTCTCTGTGTCCCTGTGCCCCTGTGTCCCTGTGCCCCTGTGCCTCTGTGTCCCTGTGCCTCTGTGTCCCTGTGCCTCTGTGTCCCTGTGCCTCTGTTTCCCTGTGCCTCTGTTTCCCTGTGCCTCTGCCCCTGTTTCTCTGTGTCCCTGTGCCGCTGTGTCTCTGTCCCTGTGCCCCTGTGCCGCTGCCCCTGGTTCTCTGTGTCCCTGTGCCTCTGTTTCCCTGTGTCTCTGTCCCTGTGCCCCTGTGTCTCTGTCCCTGTGCCCCTGTGTCTCTGTCCCTGTGCCCCTGTGCCGCTGCCCCTGTTTCTCTGTGTCCCTGTGCCGCTGTGTCTGTGTCCCTGTGCCCCTGTGCCGCTGCCCCTGGTTCTCTGTGTCCCTGTGCCTCTGTTTCCCTGTGCCTCTGTCCCTGTGCCCCTGTTTCTCTGTGTCCCTGTGCCCCTGTTTCTCTGTGTCCCTGTGCCCCTGTGTCCCTGTGCCCCTGTTTCTCTGTGTCCCTGTACCCCTGTTTCTCTGTTTCCCTGTGCCCCTGTGCCTCTGTGTCCCTGTGCCTCTGTGTCCCTGTGCCTCTGTGTCCCTGTGCCTCTGTGTCCCTGTGTCCCTGTGCCTCTGTGCCTCTGTTTCCCTGTGCCTCTGTTTCCCTGTGCCTCTGTCCCTGTGCCTCTGCCCCTGTGCCGCTGCCCCTGTTTCTCTGTGTCCCTGTGCCTATGTCCCTGTGCCTCTGCCCCTGTGCCGCTGCCCCTGTTTCTCTGTGTCCCTGTGCCTATGTCCCTGTGCCTCTGGTCCTGTGTCTCTGTCCCTGTGCCGCTACCCCTGTTTCTCTGTGTCCCTGTGCTGCTGCCTCAAGAGATGAAAAGAATTTAAATGGAAAGTTGCATCTACACTTGTAAATAAACACGCTCATATCCTCGCTCTCGCTACCTCCATCTCTCACTTCATCTCCTCTCTTTGGGTGTCAATCACAGAACATGATACACAGGATAAAATCCTTTGCATTAAATTAACAGTTCGTCCAGGAGAGAGACACTGTATCTGTATCGGCAGAGAGACACTGTATCTGTATCGGCAGAGAGACACTGTATCGGCAGAGAGACACGTTGTGTCGGCCGAGAGACACATTGTGTCGGCAGATCTCCCCTATATCCATAGCAATCAGTCTGGCACTGAGGTTGGAGCAGGGGAACCTGGTTCAATTCCCGGTGTCGGCTCCTTGTGACCTTGGGTAAGGTCACTTTATCTCCCTGTGCCTCAGGCACCAAAAAACATAGATTGTAAGCTCCACGGGGCAGGGACCTGTGTCTGCAAAATATCTCTGTAAAGCGCTACGTAAAACTAGCAGCGCTATACAAGAACATGCTATTATTATTATTATAATATTAAAACCAATAGGAACTTCATCACAGGTCTGTGCTCCGCTTCCAAATAAGAGAAGAGGCGACATCAGGGAACGCTGAATACAAAGTCATAGAACTCTAATACAGGCGTGTGGGATAAATGTCATATGTGTGGGATATATACCGTATGTCATATGTGTGGGATATATATGTAATATTTGTGGGATATATATGGGATTAGTCTGGGATATATGTAATATGTGTGGGATATATATGTAGTATATATGGGATATATATAATATGTGTGAGATATATAAGGGATATATGGAATATATATATGTAATATGAGTGGTTGTTTGCTCACTTCCAGATGTGAAACCCTCCAACATGCTGGTGAACACCCGTGGACAGGTGAAGCTCTGTGACTTTGGGGTGAGCACACAGGTAAGTGCCCCCCTAATGCGTTCAACACTCCATAGGCAGGTCACCCCATGCACGTATCACCCCACAAGCCGCAGCCCTGCTGGGCAGATCTCTGCAGCAGGGAAGGGGTTAAAGTGAGTAGCAGATGATGTGGTAATTACTAGCGGGATTGCGGCCTTATTAATATGCGTCCTGGGGAGTTTGGGGAAGATCGGTTCTGTCCAGACAAAAGAACGAGGTGGCGGGGAGAGGGGTCCAGGAGACGCCGTTATCAAAAATAATAATAATTAATAAAAATGAATGTTTGGCAAAACAAAGCCTGCGAGGACGGAGCAGCGCCCCCACCCCCTCAAATTGTAATTAATTTCCATCTCGGGCCTCCCCAGAGAACGCCCATCAGGGTGACCCCCGACCTCCCTGTCATGTCACTTTCAATAGGCCCCTCCACACCCCCCTCAGCTAGAGACCGCAGGGCTCAAGGGGCTCGGAGCTATTCTGTGCCGGCCACACCTGCTGCACTGGAAGTCTCGTACACAAGATGCACGGCAGCGCTCTCTAACTGTCTCCCCCACACAGCCTGCGTCTGTAACTGTCTCCCCCACACAGCCCGCGTCTGTAACTGTCTCCCCCACACAGCCCGCGTCTGTAACTGTCTCTCCCACACAGCCCGCGTCTCTAACTGTCTCTCCCACACTGCCCGCGTCTGTAACTGTCTCCCCCACACAGCCCGCGTCTGTAACTGTCTCTCCCACACAGCCCGCGTCTGTAACTGTCTCTCCCACACAACCCGCGTCTGTAACTGTCTCTCCCGCACAGCCCGCGTCTGTAACTGTCTCTCCCACACAGCTCGCGTCTCTAACTGTCTCTCCCACACAACCCGCGTCTCTAACTGTCTCTCCCACACAGCTCGCGTCTCTAACTGTCTCTCCCACACAGCTCGCGTCTGTAACTGTCTCTCCCACACAGCCCGCGTCTGTAACTGTCTCTCCCACACAACCCGCGTCTGTAACCGTCTCTCCCGCACAGCTCGTGTCTCTAACCGTCTCTCCCCACACAGCCCGCGTCTGTAACTGTCTCTCCCACACAGCTCGTGTCTCTAACTGTCTCCCCCACACAGCCCGCGTCTGTAACTGTCTCTCCCACACAGCTTGCGTCTGTAACTGTCTCTCCCACACAGCCCGCGTCTCTAACCGTCTCTCCCACACAGCCCGCGTCTGTAACTGTCTCCCCCGCACAGCCCGCGTCTCTAACTGTTTCTCCCGCACAGCCCGTGTCTCTAACTGTCTCTCCCGCACAGCCCGCGTCTGTAACTGTCTCTCCCACACAGCTCGCGTCTATAACTGTCTCTCCCACAGAGCCCGCGTCTGTAACTGTCTCTCCCACACAGCCCGCGTCTCTAACTGTCTCCCCCACACAGCCAGTGTCTCTAACTGTCTCTCCCACACAGCTCGCGTCTGTAACCGTCTCCCCCACACAGCCCGTGTCTGTAACTGTCTCTCCCACACAGCTCGCGTCTGTAACTGTCTCTCCCGCACAGCCCACGTCTGTAACTGTCTTTCCCGCACAGCCCGCGTCTGTAACTGTCTCCCCCACACAGCCCGCGTCTGTAACTGTCTCCCCCGCACAGCCCGCGTCTGTAACTGTCTCTCCCACACAGCCCGCGTCTGTAACTGTCTTCCCCGCACAGCCCGCGTCTCTAACTGTCTCCCCCACACAGCCCGCGTCTCTAACTGTCTCTCCCCGCACAGCCCGCGTCTGTAACTGTCTCCCCCGCACAGCCCGCATCTGTAACTGTCTCTCCCACACAGCCCGCGTCTGTAACTGTCTTCCCCACACAGCTCGCGTCTGTAACTGTCTCTCCCACACAGCCCGCGTCTGTAACTGTCTCTCCCGCACAGCCCGCGTCTGTAACTGTCTCTCCTGCACAGCCCGCATCTGTAACTGTCTCTCCCACACAGCCCGCATCTGTAACTGTCTCTCCCACACAGCCCGCGTCTCTAACTGTCTCTCCCACACAGCCCGCGTCTGTAACTGTCTCTCCCGCACAGCTCGCGTCTGTAACCGTCTCTCCCACACAGCTCGCGTCTGTAACTGTCTCCCCCACACAGCTCGTGTCTGTAACTGTCTCCCCCGCACAGCCCGCGTCTGTAACTGTCTCCCGCACAGCCCGCGTCTGTAACTGTCTCTCCCGCACAGCCCGCGTCTGTAACTGTCTCTCCCACACTGCTCGCATCTGTAACTGTCTCTCCCACACAGCCCGCGTCTGTAACTGTCTCCCCCGCACAGCTTGCGTCTATAACTGTCTCTCCCGCACAGCCCGCGTCTGTAACTGTCTCTCCCGCACAGCCAGTGTCTCTAACTGTCTCCCCCACACAGCTCGCGTCTGTAACTGTCTCTCCCACACAGCCCGCGTCTGTAACTGTCTCCCCCGCACAGCTTGCGTCTATAACTGTCTCTCCCGCACAGCTCGCGTCTATAACTGTCTCTCCCACAGAGCCCGCGTCTGTAACTGTCTCTCCCACACAGCTCGCGTCTGTAACCGTCTCTCCCACACAGCTCGCGTCTGTAACCGTCTCTCCCACACAGCTCGCGTCTGTAACTGTCTCCCCCACACAGCCCGCGTCTGTAACTGTCTCTCCCACACAGCCAGTGTCTCTAACTGTCTCTCCCACACAGCCCGCGTCTGTAACTGTCTCTCCCACACAGCCAGTGTCTCTAACCCTCTCCCCCGCACAGCCCGTGTCTCTAACTGTCTCTCCTGCACGTTGCGTCTGTGACTGTCTCTCCTCCACATTGTGTCTGTGACTGTCTCTCCTCCACATTGTGTCTGTGATTGTCTCTCACGCACATTGTAGCTGTCTCTAGCGCAGTGTGCGTCTGTAACTGTCTCTCCAACGCCATGCTTGTCTGTAGCTGTCTCGTTTGTCTGCCTCTCCTGCACACTTACTATTTCTAGCGGTATGTCTTGTGGCCTCTCGGAAGCTGGGGGCATCTCTCTGGGTGATTTTATCTTACGGTAACCCAACTCCATAGTGCTTTATTACATTGCATGTATAAAAAAACACATCAAAGCATGCAGGTTCTGAGCTGAAGTGGGACGACGGGCTGTATCTCAGCTGTCAGTGTCTGTATCACGCACACATGGGGGGAACTCTGATTATGTACATCCTCATAAACCATGTCTGTAACTGGTGGGCAACTCCAGTCCTCAAGGGCCATCAACAGGTCAGGTTTTCAGGATATCCCTGCTTCAGCACAGGTGGCTCAATCAGTCGCAGCTTCAGCACAGGTGGCTCAGTCTTCGATTGAGCCACCTGTGCTGAAGCAGGGATAGGCTTCAGCCCTTGAGGACTGCAGTTGCCCACCCCTGGGCTATAAGAAACTCAGAAGACGACCCCCCCCCCCCCCCCAAAACGGCAGCACCTTTAGATCTGCAGAATATCGGGGATCCCGATCGCGATCGCAGCTGGGCGAGAGGACGCCGTCTTTAATCCGAAACGCTCGCCTTGTTTACATGTTTGTTAACGCAGAGAGAGGGGTTTTAATCATTTTCTGTTTAATGCCTGCAGATAAAAGCGCGCTTTATATTTTTATTCCGTCGTTTGTCTCTTTATTCCGTGTTCTCTCCTCGCCGGGTTTGATCAGTGGATTAAGTGAGAAATAATTGCCCGTTTTACGCCGTCGTCATTTTAATGCGCTCGTTTTGTTCCTCTTAGCTGGTGAATTCTATCGCCAAGACCTACGTGGGAACAAACGCTTATATGGCGGTGAGTCACCGAGGTCCCCCCTCCTCCTCATTAGAGGGGGCGTTGTTAATTAAGCCTGTGGTGTCTTAACTCTAACCTTCTGTTAACCCCTCGCTGCCAGAGCGGCATGTCAAAACGTGAGTTATTATCGGAGAATGATGGGGGCGACATTACCTGTAACGCAGCTCTAATTATCCAATCAACACCTGTCAGTCATTAGTGGCGCTCTCAGACTGCGCAGGGCTAGAGATGATTTCCTGCGCCTTGCTGTCCACATGTAGTATGGTGGCCACAGAGAAGGCCTGTGGTGGCCACGGAGAAGGCCCGTGGTGGCCACGGAGAAGGCCTGTATTCTGGGACCTTTCAGGCTGGATCATGCTGACCTCCCACGCTCACCTCTGTCATTCGAAGCCGGGCTCCATGATCCCCATCAGAGGTGTGCACATGGCTCCGCGTGTCAGCACACGGCTCCGCGTGTCAGCACACGGCTTCGCGTGTCAGCACACGGCTCCGCGTGTCACCACACGGCTCCGCTTGTCAGCACACGGCTCCGCGTGTCAGCACACGGCTCCGCGTGTCAGCACACGGCTCCGCGTGTCAGCACACGGCTCCGCGTGTCACCCCCGGCTCCGCTTGTCAGCACACGGCTCCGCGTGTCAGCACACGGCTCCGTGTGTCACCCCCGGCTCCGCTTGTCAGCACACGGCTCCGCGTGTCAGCACACGGCTCCGCGTGTCAGCACACGGCTCCGCGTGTCAGCACACGGCGCCGCGTGTCACCCCCGGCTCCGCTTGTCACCCCCGGCTCCGCGTGTCACCACACGGCTCCGCGTGTCACCACACGGCTCCGCGTGTCAGCACACGGCTCCGCGTTTCAGCACACGGCTCCGCGTGTCAGCACACGGCTCTGCGTGTCATGGCAGATGAAGGGGGAATGTCCACCTGTTCATTGTGACAGCGGATTAAAACCAGGAGAATTTCGGCCTTTATTCTGCTTCTCTACTTTATTAAAAAAAAAGTTTACCCACTATAATTTAACCCCTTACCCACTATAATTTAACCCCTTACCCACTATAATTTAACCCTTTACCCACTATAATTTAACCCCTTACCCACTATAATTTAACCCCTTACCCACTATAATTTAACCCCTTTCCTTGTGGAAAGACTTTACAGAGCAGTGTCCTGCAGACCCCACTGGCATCAAAGGGGTTAATAAAAGCCAGCCGCATTTTCATGTCTCTTTCCTCCTCTCCGTTCCCCCCCCCCTCCTCTCCGTTCTCCCCCCTCCCCTCCGTTCTCCCCCCTCCCCTCCGTTCTCCCCCCCACCCTCCGTTCTCCCCCCCACCCTCCGTTCTCCCCCCCACCCCTTTGTTCTCCCCCCCACCCACTCTCTGTTCTCCCCCCCCACTCTCTGTTCTCCCCCCCACCCCCCCACTCTCCGTTCTCCGCCCCCACCCTCCGTTCTCCCCCCCCACCCTCCGTTCTCCCCCCCCCACCCTCCGTTCTCCCCCCCCACCCTCCGTTCTCCCCCCCACCCTCCGTTCTCCCCCCCACCCTCCGTTCTCCCCCCCACCCTCCGTTCTACCCACCACCCTCCGTTCTACCCACCACCCTCCGTTCTACCCACCACCCTCCGTTCTACCTCCCCCCTCCACCCTCTGTTCTTCCCCCCCCTCCACCCTCTGTTCTTCCCCCCCCTCCACCCTCTGTTCTTCCCTCCACCCTCTGTTCTCCCCCCCTCCACCCTCTGTTCTCCCCCCCTCTGTTCTCCCCCCCCTCCACCCTCTGTTCTCCCCCCCTCCACCCTCTGTTCTCCCCCCCCTCCACCCTCTGTTCTCCCCCCCTCCACCCTCTGTTCTCCCCCCTCCACCCTCTGTTCTCCCCCCCTCCACCCTCTGTTCTCCCCCCCTCCACCCTCTGTTCTCCCCCCCTCCACCCTCTGTTCTCCCACCCTCCGTTCTCCCCCCCACCCTCCGTTCTCCCCCCCACCCTCCGTTCTCCCCCCCACCCTCCGTTCTCCCCCCCCCCTCTGTTCTTCCCCCCCCTCCACCCTCTGTTCTTCCCCCCCCTCCACCCTCTGTTCTTCCCCCCCTCCACCCTCTGTTCTCCCCCTCCACCCTCTGTTCTCCCCCTCCACCCTCTGTTCTCCCCCTCCACCCTCTGTTCTCCCCCCACCCTCCGTTCTCCCTCCCCTCTGTTCTCCCCCCGCGCCCCTCCCAGGCCAGAGCAGACGGGCGCTCGGCAAAACGCTGCAGATTAGGTCCTGAGCGTTGGTTTTTAGTTACTGTTCCTCCCCCCCTCCCAAGCCCTGACCTGGATAACTGCACAAAGCACACTCAGCTGGCACTAATTTGTGAGTTTGTTTTCTTGTACAGGGGGCCCGGGGTTATTACACTGCGTGTGCGAGGCAGCGCGAGGGAGCGCGAGGGAGCGCGAGGCAGCCAGGTGCATTAAGAGCGCATTGTGAGGCTATGTCGGGGAACGCTCCTGTCCTGCACTCTTACAGTATTGTGACCTTGACGAGCTGGCCTCTGAGATGGCACACGGTCAAGGACAGCGATGTCGGCAAACAATACGTTATCTTTCTAATACAGACCTGCGCAACGTAAAGAGGAGGCCACATGAGTCTCTGTATTGGAGTCACAAGACAAAATATTTATTTTCAAGTCAACCTAAACCTCTAAACCAGGGGTAACCAACTCCAGCCCTAAAGGGCCACCAACAGCTCAGGTTTTCAGGATATCCCAGCTTCAGCACAGGTGGCTCAATCAGTGGTTCAGTAGATTGAGCCACCTGTGCTGAAGCAGGGATATCCTGAAAACCGGACCGGTTGGTAGCCGTTGAGGACTGCAGTTGAGCACTCCTGTCCTAAACCATGGTGGGTCTTTCCACGCCTGATCGGGATAATGTGGCGCTCCCTGTACGTATAGCCCGGCAAACACTACCTTTTAGCATCAACGGTCCCAGAGAAATGAGCAGTGTCGGCAGCTCACTGCACGGGCCGCCCGACACTATGCTCCGGTAAAGGGGTTTGGCTTAAAGGGTAGTTCATTTTTAACATTGGACCCAAGCTCCCTTACCCCCCTCCCCCACCCCCCCAGTACCATATCATCAGAGTACACCTTGGTTTGGAGTCACACCGGTGGGGATCGGGGCGAGCGGGTGAGAGTACACCTTGGTTTGGAATCCCACCGGTGGGGATCGGGGCGGGCGGGTGAGAGTACACCTTGGTTTGGAGTCACACCTGTGGGGATCGGGGCGAGCGGGTGAGAGTATACCTTGGTTTGGAGTCACACCTGTGGGAATCGGGGCGGTCGGGTGAGTACTCCTTGGTTTGGAGTCCCACCGGTGGGGATCGGGCGGTCGGGTGTGAGTACTCCTTGGTTTGGAATCCCACCTGTGGGGATTGGGGCGGTCGGGTGAGAGTACACCTTGGTTTGGAATCCCACCGGTGGGGATCGGGGCGGGCGGGTGAGAGTACTCCTTGGTTTGGAGTCCCACCTGTGGGGATCGGGGCGGTCGGGTGAGAGTACACCTTGGTTTGGAATCCCACCTGTGGGATCGGGGCGGTCGGGTGAGAGTACTCCTTGGTTTGGAATCCCACCGGTGGGGATCGGGGCGGGCGGGTGAGAATACTCCTTGGTTTGGAATCCCACCGGTGGGTATCGGGGCGGGCGGGTGAGAGTACACCTTGGTTTGGAGTCACACCTGTGGGAATCGGGGCGGTCGGGTGAGTACTCCTTGGTTTGGAATCCCACCTGTGGGGATCGGGGCGGTCGGGTGTGAGTACACCTTGGTTTGGAGTCACACCTGTGGGGATCGGGGCGGTCGGGTGAGAGTACACCTTGGTTTGGAATCCCACCGGTGGGGATCGGGGCGGGCGGGTGAGAGTACTCCTTGGTTTGGAATCCCACCGGTGGGGATCGGGGCGGTCGGGTGAGAGTACACCTTGGTTTGGAGTCACACCTGTGGGGATCGGGGCGGTCGGGTGAGTACTCCTTGGTTTGGAATCCCACCTGTGGGGATCGGGGCGGTCGGGTGTGAGTACACCTTGGTTTGGAGTCACACCTGTGGGGATCGGGGCGGTCGGGTGAGAGTACACCTTGGTTTGGAATCCCACCGGTGGGATCGGGGCGGGCGGGTGAGAGTACTCCTTGGTTTGGAATCCCACCGGTGGGGATCGGGGCGGTCGGGTGAGAGTACACCTTGGTTTGGAGTCACACCTGTGGGGATCGGGGCTGTCGGGTGAGAGTACACCTTGGTTTGGAATCCCACCGGTGGGGATCGGGGCGGGCGGGTGAGAGTACTCCTTGGTTTGGAATCTCACCGGTGGGGATCGGGGCGGTCGGGTGAGAGTACACCTTGTTTTGGAGTCACACCTGTGGGGATCGCGGCGGTCGGGTGAGAGTACACCTTGGTTTGGAATCCACCGGTGGGGATCGGGGCGGGCGGGTGAGAGTACACCTTGGTTTGGAGTCACACCTGTGGGGATTGGGGCGAGCGGGTGAGAGTACACCTTGGTTTGGAGTCCCACCGGTGGGGATCGGGGCGGTCGGGTGAGAGTACTCCTTGGTTTGGAGTCCCACCTGTGGGGATCGGGGCGGTCGGGTGAGAGTACTCCTTGGTTTGGAATCCCACCTGTGGGGATTGGGGCGGTCGGGTGTGAGTACTCCTTGGTTTGGAATCCCACCGGTGGGGATCGGGGCGGTCGGGTGTGAGTACTCCTT